>NW_012104698.1:5517823-5523439 GCF_000951045.1 Mandrillus leucophaeus | reverse complement strand
CCAAAGTGCTGGGATTACAGGCATGAGCCACCGCGCCCGGCCTGAAACTGACTTTTCTGTTAACTCTATTATTCCAGAAAAATAAACCAGTTCAAATTCAAGGGGAAATAATCAAAGTTTATAACCAGAAATATGAATAGTTGATCCAGCTATTCAAATATCAGCCTAATTATTCACATTTTTTAATCTAAACTTTCAGATTGAAAGACCAAAATTTTACTTTCATCTTGTAGGCATTTAGGAGACTTAAAAGGGACTTCAGGAGAAAGGTTAAGGTGCTATTATTAGCCAGTTCAGACCAATGAGTGTTGGGCATTTGCACAACTCTAAACTAGGAGACTGAAAAATGTTCTCTTTAATGATTCTTTCTTTCCATTCCCTACTGTTTTGCATGCTTTCAATTTCTCAGTTCTAGCCCCATCACTCTGTTTCCAAGCTCCTGAGCATACTATATTTTGCTTAAATTTGTTCAGATATTCTCTTTCACCTGCCATCTGAGAGGAGGGGGATGTTCGGAAACCAAGATCTTTAGTGATTTTATTTTTGCTTCCATTTTCAACCACATTTACTGTCATCCTCTCACTTATACTTCTGAATATCTTCTCAAATTGTCTTCATAGAATCTGCTAACTAAGTAGGAGGCTATAGTTTTCCATCTGAGCCTCTGCACTGTCTTGAACTAGAATAAGCCCTTGACCCAAATTAAACAAATCTGATTCTCTTTCAGAAATTTGAAATTGAAACTGAGGAATGCTATTTTTTTCTGGGGATATGTTTATCTTGAGGGACCTCGTAAGACTTATGGGCTATTTTTCTGCAAAGAGAACCAGAGAAAGCACTCAGAAAAAAGAGAAAAAAGAAACAGATCAACACAGACCAGAAAATAGAAAAAAATTTTAGTGAGATAAAAAGATGAAGTGGGCAAGAGAAGAGCACAAGGACACAATCAGAGATAAAGAGAGGAATAGTCCTAATCCCTGACCAATCTGAAAATCTGTTTCCAGACTATAGGAGGTTTGCCTTTGTGCACTGGCAAGATTTCCATAGAATGATTCCTCTCTATTTCCAATAATTATCGCTTGTTGTCATAGTTTATTTGAATTAATTTGAGTTGCTTTAGAGCCGAAAAAAATCTCTGAATAAAACAATTCTTTCCAAGCCATTCCAAGTGCTAGAATGCCCGTTGCCCTACAATTCATTTGCCTTAGTCTTTCAGCCTTCAAATCTTCTTCTCTATGGAGCCCTTCACAGCCTTTTTTGGCCATATTTGTCTCTCCTCCATGCTTCCATAGCATGTTCTTTTGCTGTGTTTTCCTGCTCTTTAGAACTTATTTATTGTTAATGGAATATACTTGATAGATATTTCAGGTAATATTTTATGTGTATCGAAAAGTACATTGTATTTTTTGGTTTAGAAACTAATAATTCATGATTCCATATGGTTCACAATTTGTCTACATGTACAAATATATAGCTATATTTATACACATTTACGCATAAATATTTGTGTGTGTCTATGAGTAAATTCTGTTGAGTCATTTACATTTTCTACATCTTCTTTTCTTATTTTTGTTCTGCCTAACCTATTGAATTTTTTTGTTTGTTTGTTTTTTTTTTTTCTCGCTCTGTTGCCCAGGCTGGAGTGCAGTGGTGCGATCTCGGCTCACTGCAAGCTCTGCCTCCCGGGTTCACGCCATTCTCCTGCCTCAGCCTCCCGAGTAGCTGGGACTACAGGCACCTGCCACCACGCCCGGCTAGTTTTTTGTGTGTGTTTTTAGTAGAGACGGTGTTTCACCGTATTAGTCAGGATGGTCTCGACCTCCTGACCTTGTGATCCGCCCATCGCGGCCTTTCAAAGTGCTAGGATTACAGGCGTGAGCCACCGTGCCGGGCCTTGAATTTTTAAGGTGGTATTTTAGAAAGCATTATGCTTTTTTTTTCTTAGAATTGTTTCTGATTTATTGAAGTTGTTGAAGTCTGTAATATTATGTCTTCATTGTGGGTTGAATTTTTATCAAATTAAAATACCCTGTCTTCTCATTTAATATCCTTTAAATTACATTTTTATATCTGGTGCTACTATTGCTCTTAATGTTTTGTTTTGGCAGATACTGTTGAAATTCCTGTTTTAATCTCTCCTGTATTTTTTTAACGTTCATAGCGTATTCACTGTATTCCAATATGTTGTAATAACATGATTGTGGATTTATTATGGGCAGGGGTAGTTCTACCAGCTATTTTTCCTTTTATGTGAAAAGGTTCACCATACCTTGGAATCATTTGCCCTCAGGGACACTCTCTTGCTGCTCTAGTTCCAGGGCTCACATTCACTATATTAGTCATAGGAAAACTCAATGGCTTTTGCATATTTGCTACTCTATATGTAACTCCTCTTTTAATAACAGAATATGTGTTATTGGCTCTAACTTTTCAATCTCTTAACTATAAGTTTAGCGTTCTCCCACACAAATCCTCATATTGTACCAACCTTCTCTAAAATCTATTTGAGACTATAATTTCTTTGCTCCCATCTGTTTCCATCTGCTTCTTATCTTTTCAGGATTCCCACCAAATTTCCAGTCAACTGATGATCTCTCTTACCTGCCTATACTGTGAAATTTCCATCTACATGGTGCTATTTTAGTCTCACCAAGTTGTAATGATGTCTTTACATGTCTCTTTCCAAATTTCTTGTGACTATCTTGAAAGAAGGAATGATTTCACAGTCTCTAATTTTAACACCTACTGCTGCGCCTGCCACTGGAGCACTTAATAAATATCCTTTGAATTAATAAATGAATTAATATTTCCTTCAAAAAACCCTGCAAGATATATTGTTTATTTCTCATTTGGAACTCAACATTCCCCCAAAGATGTTGTTTTCAACTCTCCTAAAGAATGATAGGCTCATTTTTGAGACGCTTCCCATTAAAATTTCGCCTTAGAAGATTTCACTTGATGAAGAACATACAACCTAAAAGATGTAGTTTTTATAACAGAACACCTTTCATGACCTTAACAATCACTTTGTAATTGGGTCATTATAATGGATGTAAACAAGTAGAAAATTATCTCTGTGCCAATAATAAAAGTAACTTTCACTTTTTGAAAGACCTAAGCAGCTGATCCAGCATCCCAAAGCTTGCTACAGATATTTCCTACCATAGTGTAAGGACCACAGAAGACTCAGTAGAACATTAAATAGATGTTTTGAAATCAAATGTGATGAAAGTACGTTTCAGTTAGAGGAGAATGAGCAGAGAAACTGACAAGGAAGAAAATGTGTGCAGAGCATCAGCCTCTCTAATCTCGAAAAACAGGATCCCTCTTTGGGGCTGAGCTCATATTGACTAATCATAGAAATCACAGAGCAAGGGTGAGGGAGACTCCAGAGGAAGCAGGGATCTGACAAACTTCCCTGATAACCTTTACTGCCTGGACACAAGAATTGGGCGGGGCTTTGAAAGTGAAAGGGAACCTGCCTGGCAAACAAGCTGAAACTGCAGAAAAGTTTAATTAGAGCCATTGGGGGGATATTAAAAGTAGGAATAATTAGGGCAGCAAGAAACAAAAGAATGAAACCAGATGATTAAAGGAAGGCTCCAGAGGCATGGAGCTACCTGTATAGCATTCTGACAACTATTAAAAACAAATTTGATGTTTTGCCTAATTCCAGTTTAAATTTTTGGTTTGCAGTGTGTGTGTGTGTGTGTGTGTGTGTGTGTGTGTGTGTGTGACCCTCTATTATCTGGTTTTTCTTTAATTTTTTTTCCCCTTGGCTACAGCAGGGTAGGAATGAAAGAGTGCCATGATCCAAACTGGATTTTAATGAGGACAGCTCAGTGCCTGCCAACTCCTTGGGCGTGAAGTTGGGGAGCTGGGCCTACTGGTCTTAAGGGTCCCTGCTCTGGAACTGAAAGTCCCTCTGTTGAAAACTTGGCAGCCCTTCCAAAGTCTCTTTCCCCTCTGCCAAGCAGATGAAAGCAGCGTCTGGCTCTGTACATGCAATGCTGAAAGTTGCCACAACTGTCAAAGGCCTGAAGAAGGAGCACTTCTTTTCCCTGACATAGATAGCTTCAAATCCAACCCAGGGACCCTCAGCTGTTGTCACCTTTCCTGAAAGATAGCAACTTTTTTATTCTTCATAAATTGCAAAGATGCTGCTTTCTACATTTAGCTTGGTAAAGACCCAAGAAGAAAACTTTGCTTTAAAAAGTCATCCTTATGAAGGGCACTGTTGCTTGCTGATGTGTCTAGAGACAAAAGCTTATGTGGGAGAGTATTAGGCAGTGAGGCTAAAGTTTTAAAAATGAGTCAGACTCTAAACTTTCTGTCTATGAATAAAAGAAATGGTTTCAATTTTCTATGGAAATGTTATGGGGGAAGCAACAAAGCTGTCTAAGCAGAACAGTAACATAAATTAATTTAAAAAGAAATGCATGAGAAAAACGATAATTGCGGGCTATGAGAGAGAGAGATTTGAGATGTATGTATCAGAGATAGAAGACAATAGAGATACTATTTCAACTGCAGGTAGAATGAGAAAAACTTTGGCAGTGGGAAAAATGGATATATATATATTCTAGATTTACAAAGAAGATATAATCAACAAGACTTATTGATTGACTTTATGGGAAAGAATGGAAAAAAAGAGCATGAAGATGGCACACAGTTTTCAGGCTTATCCGAATGAATGGTGTTGTCAACCATAAGGGCTGAAAATTAAGAATAAGAAAATTAGTTTTGCTCCTTAACAATAATGGGAAAGAAATCACAAGTTTTGGAGTTATTTATAGAGATGGAATTTTAAACATATATTAAAATTGCTGTGCAACTATTGAAACTAAATATGTATGTACCCCTGCAGTATTTAGGGGTCTATATATTTATTTTTCTATTTGTACGTGTAAAACTCTCTTGAACATCTCCATCAGTGTGCATGCCAATCATGATTTCTATAGTGGCATTAAGAACAAAATCAAACTCCATCCCATTTGACTACTACTCCTAAAGTACAAATCTCCCAGATTGCGGAGGATTCCCCAACTGGAGAAGAAAAGTCTATCTGTAGAAAATTGAAGCAGATGGTTCCAGTGGGCTAGTAGTTCTCAATGATGAGTGCTTTAAACATCCGTATGTCCAGTTTATGCCCCAGACCAATGAAATGAAATTTGCAGGCGTAGGACCTAAGTGACAGCATTAAATCTAATCAGCTAACGAAAATGGAGTCTAGTTTTAGAATTACTACATAAGGTTATATCTGACACAAATTGGAAAGAGACAGCTGGGAGACAAAAATACCAAGGCCAGTCCAAAAGAGAGGAGTAGAATCATACTCAACCGAAAAATAATGGACAATCAGGAAAGAAGCAGAGCTTGCCTTTGAAGAGCAGTACTGCAGGAAAAAGAATTAAGAACACCCCTCAAATTGGTATGACCTGAATTGACACAGCCAAGGCTTATTTCTTAGGTGAGGAATACTAGGTGGTGTCTCAGGTAAATTAAAAAGCAAAGCATGAGAAGACATCAGAGGTCAGATATCTTCCAGGAAACCTTCCTCATGTCTTATTGGCTTAGTTTGTTAACCAGCATATTCTTAAGCTAACTCCCATTGTA
>NW_012104698.1:5514376-5516623 GCF_000951045.1 Mandrillus leucophaeus | reverse complement strand
TCATGATTATGTTCTAAAATTCATTAATTAGTATCTTAGCATTTTCATTTAGTTCGATTTTGTATGCACATACACACATAACATATATATTTAACACCATCTTAATATTCACAATTATAACTTTTTTGTGTCCTTTTGAGCCTTTTTCTGGTAATAAATTCCCAAAAGGAAGATAAGTATGTAAAGTTCCATTGGTACATTTATTGTTTATGGATAAGTATACAGATGCCTCTCCACTTAGGATTGAATTATGTCCAGATCAACAATAATGGTATTTTCAATTTACAATAGGTTGATAAAAAAATAGCCCCATTATAAGTCAAAGAGTGTGCTGAATGCCTATCACTTTTTCACCATAGTAAAATGAGGAAGTCCTAAGTTAGGGACCATCTGTATATAGACAGATCAACTGATGGATTAGTTAATACATTGATCGATAGAACTGATAGATGATAAGTGGAGAATACAAGAGGTTTCCTCTTTTATTAGTTTCATTCCAGTAGTATTTTACATCAATTTTATTGCAATACCTTTAGAAAAAATAACTATGTGTGTGTTTCATACTTGTTTTGTTATTTTGCTAGCCAAGAGATAATTCAATAAAGTTTTAAATTGTGTTTTATTAATAGTAATGGTTGGCATCATAAGGGCTTAGTAAATATTTGTTGAGACTAGATTTTGTTTGTTCATACACTATTTATATTTTATCTTAAGTCATTTTCTTTGCCCTTAACCAAGTCTTTTAATTCAAAAACCTATGCTTTATAAGATGTCTGACTAATGTTGAATGTCAAAGTTGATGATAGAAATAATCTGGTCCTGTCAGTTTAATTCTTTTTTCTTAATTTTAGAGTCACTAACTTCGCTTTCTAACCATAAAACTTAACAGTCAATTGGTGCTTTTTTCTGTATTAATTTTTAAAAGATTGAGTAAAACTAAATGACATCTTGACATACATACTTTTTCTCATCATAGATACCTAAGAATAGTTTTATTATTAGTTAAAGTTTTTCTTGACATCTGAATATTTCATGGCAATTTATTTTTTTAAATTCAATCCAACTTCTAAAATGGAGAGTTCTAATTTCTTTACTGCCCTTAGAATAAATCAACATGTATCTGAAAAACTAGTCAGTCATGATTTTCTTTGAAAAGATTAACTTAAATTGTTCATTCAAATGAAGTTGCTCTTCACTTTTTAGTTGTTATAGTTCTTTATGCTTACTAATGCTAAATTATTTTGGAATCTTTATTTACAAAGTGGTTGAAAAATACTTTGTATCATGCAAACATTCTAATAAGTAGCTCAGATAAGAAGCGACTTACCTTAATGGAAGGAGCGCTGGTGCTAATTAAAATGTGGATTTTAATCTTCGTGCTATATAACATGTACTGTGTAACCAGGATCCAGTCTTTTTGCTTCTCTGCAACTCACCTTACTCTTATGAAAAATGAGTGAGTTGATCTAGAACAGTGGTAGAAAAATGGGTAGTAATTAATGAAAAAAGTCATGTTTAGAGGTAATGTTATTTTTTCACACAACATTAAAATTGATTTATGTAGGATAGTATGAAAAAATGTATATTACTTTCTAATGTATTACCTGCCTTTTTATATTAGAATGTGACCATACAATGTGCTGTTGCATTAGTTAATGTTTTATTTTCTAAAGATAGATGAAACAACATTTCCCATCTCACTTGTCTTACCATGCTGCCTTTATACTCTTCCAATTGAATGATTGGGAATATATCACTTTTTCTTAGATCTGGTTGAGTTTGTAACAGTTGTAGCCAACAGAGTACAATAGAAATTACATTATGTAACTTCAGTGGCTATGTTATACAAGTCAATGGAATTCTAAAACAAAAAAAATACCTTGCTTTTAAAACCAACTGAGGAGTCCAACTTTCCTGAGGTCTCCATGCTACATGGAGAGAACGTTTGTACATTGTCTTATTAAAAACTCAGCTGAGATCCTAGTCAACATCCAAACATGTGAATCAAGATGCCTTGAACATTTCTAGCCCTCAACCATTAAGTCTTACCAGCTAGGGCCCCTGACATCATGACCTAGTCGATTTTTCAGATTCACAGAATCCATGAGCATAGTAAAGTGATTCCTTCATGCCACTCACTACTGGGATAGTTTGTTCACCAGTAATAACAAGCAAATGGAAATTTAGAACTCATAAATACAGTGCTATACTATAATGTATTGCATATATCTGGAGTACTACATTATA
>NW_012104698.1:5501516-5511971 GCF_000951045.1 Mandrillus leucophaeus | reverse complement strand
GCAAACATTCTAATAAGTAGCTCAGATAAGAAGCGACTTACCTTAATGGAAGGAGCGCTGGTGCTAATTAAAATGTGGATTTTAATCTTCGTGCTATATAACATGTACTGTGTAACCAGGATCCAGTCTTTTTGCTTCTCTGCAACTCACCTTACTCTTATGAAAAATGAGTGAGTTGATCTAGAATAGTGGTAGAAAAATGGGTAGTAATTAATGAAAAAAGTCATGTTTAGAGGTAATGTTATTTTTTCACACAACATTAAAATTGATTTATGTAGGATAGTATGAAAAAATGTATATTACTTTCTAATGTATTACCTGCCTTTTTATATTAGAATGTGACCATACAATGTGCTGTTGCATTAGTTAATGTTTTATTTTCTAAAGATAGATGAAACAACATTTCCCATCTCACTTGTCTTACCATGCTGCCTTTATACTCTTCCAATTGAATGATTGGGAATATATCACTTTTTCTTAGATCTGGTTGGGTTTGTAACAGTTGTAGCCAACAGAGTACAATAGAAATGACATTATGTAACTTCAGTGGCTATGTTATACAAGTCAATGGAATTCTAAAACAAAAAAAATACCTTGCTTTTAAAACCAACTGAGGAGTCCAACTTTCCTGAGGTCTCCATGCTACATGGAGAGAACGTTTGTACATTGTCTTATTAAAAACTCAGCTGAGATCCTAGTCAACATCCAAACATGTGAATCAAGATGCCTTGAACATTTCTAGCCCTCAACCATTAAGTCTTACCAGCTAGGGCCCCTGACATCATGACCTAGTCGATTTTTCAGATTCACAGAATCCATGAGCATAGTAAAGTGATTCCTTCATGCCACTCACTACTGGGATAGTTTGTTCACCAGTAATAACAAGCAAATGGAAATTTAGAACTCATAAATACAGTGCTATACTATAATGTATTGCATATATCTGGAGTACTACATTATAGTGTGCTATACCATGCTGTATATAATCAAAACTTAGGACATGTGGCAGTGGCTTTGGTATCAAGCAGATGCATGCAAAGCCTTGAAGAGATCTTTGGTAAAAGCCAGAAGAGCATTGATAGATCAAGGCTTACAAGACTGAGAAGAAAGTACTATAAAAAGATTTAGAAAATAAAGAGAATTTGTAAAGTTACAGGAAATTCAGGAAAATTGTTACCTCGAATGAAATGGGAAGTATAAAATGTACGTAATGAACTTGAGGAGTTAGTGAAGAATAGCTCCAGATGGAACATAGCACGTGCCATCTGTCTTCGTCTGTATTAAAATAAGCCAAGGCAGAGATGGACTAAAGAATAAACTATCTAATGTTCAAGTATATTTTGAAGGATATTTGAAGTTCCTAGAATGGTCTTTTCAAACTGTAATGGAGTCTCAAAATAAGAAACATACTCTGGACCAAGATCAATTCCAGTATGAAAATATACCTAGAATTGTTAAGACCTTAGAAAGTTCTAAGGCAATGTCTCATACAACTTTTCAGAAAGACCAACTGTGTATAAAAGTCTCAAGGCATACCTGAAAGATCAATTTTATTGAAGAAGGAAGGATTTTGATATTTTAAGGTCATGACAATCTACACACCCCAAAGACTAGTTCAACTCTCTCCATGTCTTAACTCCAAAGTCCAAAACATGATGGGTCAGTGTCCAGTACAATCCAGGGTGTTGTGGTCAGGGGTCAGGCACAGACCCAATTCAAACTTTCCATGTCAGGACACTACTCAACCAAACAAGTTAAAGTGAGCAGATCCTAGAGAAAAAAAAAAATAGCCCTAGATTTTGGATTGGTCAGACACTACTAAAAGTATGCTCACAAAGCCATCTAGAAATACACAAGGACAACTGAGAAAATGATGCATTTTGCACCAAATTCTGCTTGTGCCATTAAGGAAAAAAAGGTTTTCTGTATTTTGTAGTGTATAATCCTACTTCTGATTGTCACTCAGAATCTCTACCAAAACAGCTCTGCTTAACATGTATGTAATAAGTATGTATGTATGTAACATGCATGTAATGGCTTGCCTTATCAGGCAGTGTTCCATCTAAAATAAAAGTAACATTAACAATCTTACAGATATATCTTCCTATTTTGAATGGCCACACTGAGGTCACTTTAGTAGATCTCAGTATTGAGATCACTGGAAAATAAATGAGTTTGTTTCCATAAACACAATAGTGCTTTTTATTCAATTATATCAAGGAGAGATGATTACAAAGTTTACTAATATAACCACAAGTCTGTAGAAATTAATAAAGTACAATTCAGAGAAAATGCTCCATAAAGATGGACGATACATAACCTGACTTTGGTTGTCCCAAAGGATAGAGTACAGAACCTTGTGGTGTTTGAATGTGGAGCCAGGTGTTTGCATGCTATCTATTTATAGAAAAATAACATTTGTTATTTCCTCGGGAAAGCTTCCACTGAAATAATGGATTTCAAAGAGAGAGACAGAGAGAGAGAGTGCCTTTCACTTTCAAATTTGAATGTGAAATTATAAGTGTCTATACATTTTATACCACTGCCAGAGAACTACAATGATTTCTGCTGCAATTTCCTAAGGAAATCCAGTCTCTGTTTGCCAAACATAGAAGCATTGTACAACTGTCAGACAGGAAGCTCTCCCCTGAGGAAACAGACATCTCCAATAGGACCCAACAGCTGTTGGAGGAATCTCCCAGCAGTGATATTTACAGTGCTCCATTTTAGGTATTGTCAGTGCTAGTCATGCTGCAGAATCAGTGCCGTTACTATTATTAAAGCTAATAGTTAACTGAATATGAATTAAATGGCTGTTTTTGTCATAAGTGAATCAGACAGCATACCATGTTCACTCACTCAGTGAGAGGGAAGCCGCCTCCTCAGAGCGACAGTACTAAAAGCATTTTGTCCCTTAGGAAGGTGTATTTTTCATGTTTCTGGGCACACTTAGGAATGTCACTTTCCCGTGAGATTGGGGACAGCATCACACACTCTGAGAAATGAGGAATGTCACCCTTGGTATGAAAAGTCCAAATGTTCCAGCTGTTCAGCCTTTAAAATGCAGGCACGTTTCTACTTGCATTATATGTGATTAAAGTGAACAAGTTTGCAAAATTCACCTATACAAGTAAGAGTAAAAGCTTAAGAAAATAAAACCCAAATCCCTTAACCCATTGGGCTATACTTCTATTCCAGATAAAATATATCTGTTTGGAGGTGACAATGAACAAAACACAAACTGATTGACACTCTCTGTACCACTTTGAAATCACAGAGCTAGCTCTTGCAAGATTAATGCTGGAATTCTGGCCTTTTGAGTCTTCATGTTATGATACATCCAATATTTAACACTCTACTTTCTTGCAACATTTGACATTCTCAACATTCGCCCATCTTTGTGTTTTTCCTGTGTATGCATTCTTCTCTCTTTGTCTTCCCTTCTCCTTATCTCTGATCCAATCTTTTCTTTATGTTGTTTCATTACATTTCCTCCATTGATCATTAGTTTATACAACTTAAAATTTTAAAAGAGTGCTTAATTCAGAGCAGATATTTCAGACATACTTGCTGAATCAAACATAAAGGAATAAATGTCACCGGTTTATTTTCTTGTTCTCTGCATTCATTGTTTCTTCAACATTCCAAAAATCGCCATTGCTTTGAAAGCTCACTCTCAAAACTAATTTCACCATGATTTCTGTCTTTCTAGAGGAGCCATGACCTCCTCTCATACGTTCTCTCAATAAACAATTTATAAGTCTTACAAGGAGAGAGAGAATTTGAGATTCCAAACAATAACTTATAACATCACGAGAAAAGAAAAGAAGAGGAGGTCAAGATATGGAAGCAATCTAAGTATCTCTTGAAAGACAAATGGATTTCCTTTTAAAGTCGTGTACATAAACGTACAAATATACAATTTGGAAATTCAGCCCGGTTTCCTCTCTTTTGGCAATTTAATGACCCCTCAAGCCACATTCAGTAGATACTTTCTGTAGGTCTGTGAAGCTTTGACTAACCCCTCTACCAAGAATAAATAAAGAAAGTATGGTGAAATACGAAAAGCATGGATTCTGTGGCTAAATAAATTTTGGCTTATTTTTGAGCTGTGGACTTCAGAAAAGTTACTTTTATCTCTTAGAGCTTCAGTTTGCTCACCTGCACAAAAAGAATAGCAATACCAACATTATAAGGGGTTGTGCAGTGCCTAGCACATGCGAGGGCTTCTGTAAATAGATGTTCTTTGCCTGTTCTTCTCTTCCATGCTCTTAGCAAAGTGTATATAACCTGTCTCTCACCCATCTCATTGTGACTTTTTATAGATCTTTTGTCTTCCTGGAACCCAAGCTCTCTGCCTAGCTCACAGGGCCTAGAATATGGCTTTAGCAGTAACAATTACATCTACTGAATGACTTATGTATATGTATGAATGTGTGTGTATATGTGCCAGACATCAGAACAGACCCATTTTTGTACGGTGTTAATCTTTTGTCAGCCCTCAAAGTTTAGATACTTTTAAAATTCCCAGATAAGAAAACTGTGGGCTCATAATGTTCATGTCGCACATTAGTGAGGGTACTCACCAAAATATGGGCCTTTAAAGTACAATTCCAGCACCCATCTCTTAATCACATCACGACCCTGCCTTTTAAACTGGGTGGGTGTAACTAATCTTCGACGATCGAAGTTCCAGAAAGTCCTAATAAAACTAGCAGTCACACATGGCCCTGGGCAAAAAAAAAAAAAAAGAAAGCCGTATATATGAGTACTCCTACTAACTTCTTTTAGAAATAATTTTGGTAGAGTTGGCATGCATAGAGTTACTTTTTGTATCTTGCTGAACCCCAAATGCCAATAAATTAAGATTACCTTAAAGTGCAGTGAAGACACAGCTTTCTGTGCAGTGGGAGAGAATATGGAAGCTTGTGGCATCTCATTAACTCTCTCATTTCCTACATTGAGCAGCATAAAATGAGGCTGAAAAGGCAATTTACCTTTCAATACAAGGAAAGCTGCTTGATTTCATTTCCAGAGAAATTAGCTCTTCTTCTTCCCTTTTAGTCTTTGGAAAATTGAAGGGAAAGCAAAACACTGTGTCGATAATCTCTATAAAAAGTTTATGACATAAGAGGAAACAAAAACTGAGTTTAAATACTATATAATGTAAAAATGCTTATGCTAGTTTTAAAAGAAACAACTCATATTCAACAAGTATTTGTGTCGTGGATGGCCTGGGGTCAACACTTAACCTGTGCTGTCTCACTTAGTCCTCAACACCGTCTGTTGACCTGTGATTATCTTTACATCCATATGAGGGAAGGGAGACACACATGATTTAATATAAGCACCCAAAGTCACACTGTTAGTGTCCAAGCTGAAAAGTCTACCCGGAAAGTTTAACTCCAGTGTCTGTGCTGTTTAACCCTACATTACACCAACAGAAAAGTGTGACCCAAATGAGGGTGAAATCAGAGAAGGACGGCATTGGTATGGTGAAAACTTTGGAAACTGGGGTTAGACTTAGAGAGTATCATCCAAAACCTCTGTGGAGATGAGGGGCCCTCAACAGAGTTTGGCTGCATATAAGGAAGCCTTTCATAACACAAAGAGCTCATTAAATAAAATTGTATTCATATACTTATTTTAACAATTCAAAATGGTTTTCTTGTAAAGCACTGGACCTTTTTTTTTTTCTTCCCCTATATGTGTTCTCAATAGTGGATGACCCTGGATGGTCTGCTCCAAATATCGTTTTATACAGAGGCAATTTGGTTGTTCATTGTTCCTTAACATTCGCTCCTTAATCAAGCTTTTCTCTCAATTGCTACATAAACAAACACTGCTAATTCCTGTCTCTATTCTCTCTGTTCAAGAGATGAACCTTTCCCAGTAAAACTTACAGTAAGTGCTATTGAGTGATAAAATCTGAGTTCCCGGAATTAGAGAGACTCTCCTTCATCATCTGTAATCCCTTCTCTCTCCCCTCCTATCACCAACCATTGCCCATGTTTCAGGACCTGAGTCAAGTCTCACTTCCTTCCATCTTTCTTTATCAAGCACCCTCACCAACATCTTCCAGCTACACAAGGATCTTATTTCACTCATATTGAAATATTTATTGCCATTTTTTAGTGTTTTTGAATAGTGGGTTTTGCCATACTGATGAGACTACAAACTCATAGAAAACAGGATGTTTGGACAAATTAGTGCAATTGTTTCCAAATTCCTCTACAAATATAAAAGTATGCAGAATTCTCATGCATAAAATAGATGCCAGCGGGAGGCTCTGGTGGAAGTGAGAGTGCTGGCCACCAAGTGTGTACCAAGTGTGTTCATCCAGCTTCCCTGCCCTTTCCAATTTCTTCTCCAAGAAACTGTAAAATAAGAAATGGACAAGGGGATCATAATCAGAGGGACTGAATTCAAACTCAAGCTTACTGAGTGACATCGGGAGAGTTTCCATTTATTGAGGTCTCTGTTTTTATTTTTGCAACGACCATCATACACCAATCTCAAGAGTGATATTTAGGCTTTGAAGAAGTAACCAACCAGTAACGTTTTACTTTCTTCTTTTGTTTCTTGCTTTCCCTTCCCCAGACTCTCTGTTTTCTTTTCTCCCATTCTTCACACAGCCCTTTTCCATGACATCTTTTATATTGCTATGTCTGTGGTAGGTCCCTGCATACATTTCTTTATTTATCATTTCATGTCCTAAATAGCAAAGATATATTTTGAATGCATTATAATTACAGGTATATGCAGTATGAGGTATGCCAAGAAAATAATATGATAGCCACCATGTTTGTGTTAGTGGACATATATTTATAGAACTATTTTTATGTATGGAAATAGAGTTTGCATATTCATGGCTTATGTTTTCCATTCCACAATACCACATTAGGCAATATATTACATCTCCTGGCCTGCTTGATATTCATTGCTAATAAAGTCTCATAGATATAAAGCTATGTGGTAATAGAATGGCAGCTTTTTATTACAGAGATGCTTCTATTATGCTAATTTATGATTTAGATGATTTACGCTAATAAGTGTAATTTCTTAACATAAACAAAACTATAGTCAAATTTTAAAATGTCTCTAACTCTGGCTGGCAAATTTACATACCTCACAGTTTTATTAAATATATTCTGTGGAGATAAAACACATTTTTTACATAACAATCACCTCCGGCTTTTCCAGGGAGAATTTGATGGCACAAAACAGCTGCACATCTGTAATTGTTTTACCACCTGTTCTATGGAAGTGAAAGTTCTGTACCCTACAGTGGTGATTGGATACTGTTTTGCTCATATTTCAAGGTCATGAATTCTTCTACTTTTCTCTTTCAATACCTCTGGCATGGGAGGGGGAAGGAATGTTTGATAGAGTTGATTTTCCAAGGTTTGATTAGAAATTTTCCAGAAGAAAGGAATTAAATAGGGATTTACTTGAAATGAACAAGATGACTGGATAACATGAGACAGCCACCATCTGTGATGAGCTTTAATTTCTTTTCTGAAGGGCAGTTATTTTACTTTTATTTTGATACAGAGAAAGTAAAATGGTTGAGTTCAAAAGAAACGGAGGCCTTTCATTCAGGAAAAATAACATGAAAATGTGACAATATTGTTTAAATAATGAACTCTCTCTCTCTCATACACACAGAACCTTTCATACTCACTCACAGAAATCACCTATGCTGATTCATGAATTTTAATTATATCAAATTTAAGCAGATTGACCAATCTATCTCAATCACAAAGGTGCTATATATATATAGATGTCATTCCGAGCCACTGTCACCATCTTTGTCAAATCACCAAAGTACCCAAATCTGTATGTCATCAAGTTAATGCAGCTGACCCAGGTGTTTGTATCAATGACACTACTTTTGGATGTCTTCAAGCGATACTAGTTCAGTGACTCAGTATGATGAGGTATGGTATTGAATTCTAGCGATAGAGAGATTGCAGCTGAGACAAGGAGAAGGAATCTTTGTTTGGTTTAATCTTATTAACTTAATTACACATTTTAAATATCTAAATTTTATTCTTAGTTCTTCATTTTAAGTGTTGTCTTAAGACACAATTTTCTTTATTTAATGGGTAGTTATGCATAGGACCAAGTAAATATACATTAAATATAACCTTCCTTCTCTAAATATTTGTTGAAAAAAGAAGGAACAGGGGTAGGTAGGAAGTAGGAGACTGATTTGAGAGTTGTTGTTGTCTTTAGCATAAACTATAAGAAAGTAGTAAAAATTTAGTCATGGATGTATCTGAAGTTTCTGCCTAGATTGATAGATAGATAATTGTCCTACTACTAGTAGGAATCAGAAATGAAAGGATAAGAGCATTTTTAGGGAGTAAAGAAGAGGATGAAGCCAGTTGGAGCTGCACAAAGTTTGGAGTTCTTACAGAGCATCCAAGAGGGCCTTCCCCAACTCGGAGCTGGTGTGTTTTGCACTATGAGCAGCAGTGTACTAGATCCCTGCTTTTCACCTGGAAGCAATTTTGACCCCAGGGGACATTCTACAAAGTCTGGAGACATTTTTGGTTGTTAAACTGGGGAAGTAAAAGGGGCTGCTACTAGCATTTAGATAGAGTCTGGGATACTACTAAGCATTCTGCAGTGTACAGGACAGAGCACCATTCCACAACAAAGAACTATCCAGCCCAAAATAGCAATAGTGTTGAGGTTGAAAAACCATGTGATAAAAACCCTCTTGTTGACTAAACTCTAACCAGATTTCTCTGAGCCTTTTCTCAACTAAGCTTCAACTTTGACCTATAAAGACTTGAAAAACACACTAATACAGTTCCTAACAGCTCAATGAGGCCACCTCCTTAAGATGACCTTAATTTCTTTCAAAGTGCCTGCCTGGGAAAACTCAAGTCTGCCAAAATAATTTACTGTTTGCACAACCCGGCACCTGACAATGGAGTCTCTGATTCCCGGTCTCTGTAGGCAGAGGGGAGGGCCTACCATCAGTAAGAGCCAATTAGTAAACCCAGATGAATTTCGCGTGGACTACCTCCCCTTCCTGCTTTTTGTAGTTTTTCACTTCCCTGATTCTATTGAGCCCCTGCTCAATTCCTCCCTATTTCCTCGTTGTTTCTTTATTTTTATTTTTAAGACATGGTCTCACTCTGTTACCCAGGCTGAACTGCAGTGGTGCAATCACAGCTGACTGCAGCCTCTATCTCCTGGACTCAAGCAACCCTCCTACCTCAGCCTCCTGAGTAGCCGGGACCATAGGCACGAGCCACCACACCTGGCCCATTTTTAATTTTTGTTTCTGTAGAAACTAGGCCTCACCATGTTGCCCAAACTGGTCGTGAACTCCTGGGCTCAAGCAATCCTCCTGTCCTGGGCTTTCAAAGTGCTGGGATTACAGCATGAGCAATCATGCCTGGCCCATTCTCTCTTTAAAACACAGTCACCTCTGTACAATTTGAAGCTGAGTTCAGTTCACAGTGGACTCATCCCTATTGCAATAGTATATTACTGATTAAAATCTGTCCTTTAGTGTCTGGCTTTGTTTATATTTGATGCCTTTACCAGATAACAGATGAAGGTGGTTGCATAAATGTGTGTGCTTATGTAAAAAAAAATCTATAATCCAGTAAAAGGAAAACAAGATTGTACATAATGGAAAACCCATGTGGATAATAAACATCAAAGAAGTTCACAGAGGTTCAGAGATGGTATAAGAATGGTAGCAAAATAAAATACAGCAATACATTTGCAGGAACCCAGTGAAAATAAGGGTTACCTATAAAGTAACAAAGACTTAAGAAGTAACTTTTTCAAGTTTACATTGCTAGTTAGTGAGCTACTGCAGAGGAGAGTTTCAAACTTAGTTCTTTTTGATTCTACAGCCAATTCATTGTCCTGCCTACAATACTAAGAACTAAAAGCTATTACAATTGAGTGATAAATGATCTTTCCAACTATGATTGAGGGCTTCCTGCAGTCTTTGCATGTTTAATGTTGAAACTTTTGCTAGACTCATGGGCAGCCCATGTTTATGTAGTCAGCAGAGGGCTGCTGTAAACATTGTAATTGTAGCAATGTTTCTAGCCTCCCACATATCCTCTACTTAACACTGTGAGCAGCCTCCTAAAATGGGTGAAATCATGCACAGTCAACAGAATAGCATATGGAGCTCCCCCGCCACCACCACGAGAAAAAGTGAAATTTCTTTCAGAAATGTTGATCTGAAAGTCTGTTTCTTGCATTGATGGTTGTCACAAAACTCCTGGAAAATTATTATGAGAATTACCTTTATTACGCTGAAGGCATAGTATGTATTGGATCGGAAAATGAGGAGGTAGCTGCTATGGTTTGAATGTTCATCCCTTCTAACACTCAAGTTGAAATTTACTTCCCATTGCAATAATATTAAGAGGTAGGAACCTTAAAAGGCAACTAGGCCATGAGGGCTTCACC
>NW_012104698.1:5458133-5501466 GCF_000951045.1 Mandrillus leucophaeus | reverse complement strand
GCTGAACTGCAGTGGTGCAATCACAGCTGACTGCAGCCTCTATCTCCTGGACTCAAGCAACCCTCCTACCTCAGCCTCCTGAGTAGCCGGGACCATAGGCACGAGCCACCACACCTGGCCCATTTTTAATTTTTGTTTCTGTAGAAACTAGGCCTCACCATGTTGCCCAAACTGGTCGTGAACTCCTGGGCTCAAGCAATCCTCCTGTCCTGGGCTTTCAAAGTGCTGGGATTACAGCATGAGCAATCATGCCTGGCCCATTCTCTCTTTAAAACACAGTCACCTCTGTACAATTTGAAGCTGAGTTCAGTTCACAGTGGACTCATCCCTATTGCAATAGTATATTACTGATTAAAATCTGTCCTTTAGTGTCTGGTTTTGTTTATATTTGATGCCTTTACCAGATAACAGATGAAGGTGGTTGCATAAATGTGTGTGCTTATGTAAAAAAAAATCTATAATCCAGTAAAAGGAAAACAAGATTGTACATAATGGAAAACCCATGTGGATAATAAACATCAAAGAAGTTCACAGAGGTTCAGAGATGGTATAAGAATGGTAGCAAAATAAAATACAGCAATACATTTGCAGGAACCCAGTGAAAATAAGGGTTACCTATAAAGTAACAAAGACTTAAGAAGTAACTTTTTCAAGTTTACATTGCTAGTTAGTGAGCTACTGCAGAGGAGAGTTTCAAACTTAGTTCTTTTTGATTCTACAGCCAATTCATTGTCCTGCCTACAATACTAAGAACTAAAAGCTATTACAATTGAGTGATAAATGATCTTTCCAACTATGATTGAGGGCTTCCTGCAGTCTTTGCATGTTTAATGTTGAAACTTTTGCTGGACTCATGGGCAGCCCATGTTTATGTAGTCAGCAGAGGGCTGCTGTAAACATTGTAATTGTAGCAATGTTTCTAGCCTCCCACATATCCTCTACTTAACACTGTGAGCAGCCTCCTAAAATGGGTGAAATCATGCACAGTCAACAGAATAGCATATGGAGCTCCCCCGCCACCACCACGAGAAAAAGTGAAATTTCTTTCAGAAATGTTGATCTGAAAGTCTGTTTCTTGCATTGATGGTTGTCACAAAACTCCTGGAAAATTATTATGAGAATTACCTTTATTACGCTGAAGGCATAGTATGTATTGGATCGGAAAATGAGGAGGTAGCTGCTATGGTTTGAATGTTCATCCCTTCTAACACTCAAGTTGAAATTTACTTCCCATTGCAATAATATTAAGAGGTAGGAACCTTAAAAGGCAACTAGGCCATGAGGGCTTCACCTTCATGGGTGGGATTGGTGCTGTCCTAAAAGGGTGAGTGGAACTCCCTTTTACCTTCTCTTTCTGGCCCTTCCATCTTCCACTATGAGATGATGCAGCAAGAAGGCTCTTGCCAGATACAGGTGCCTCAGTCTTGGACTTCCCAGCCACCAGAACTGCAAGCAAATAAATTACTGCTCAGTATAAATTACACAGTCTGTGGTACTGTGTTGTGGCAGTATAAAATGGACTAAGACAGTTGCTTTATTGCAGTGTATAATTATAAGGTACAATGAGATATCCAAACACTGAAAGGCAAGAGATACATTTAGGTCCTTGCACAACAAATATATTAGCTGTTTGACCTTAGTCCAGTCATGTATCCTTTTTAGGACTTGGTTATCAACTGAAAATGATTTAATTAAATTTTAGTAAAAACCATTTGTAGTCTCAACTGGAACTGATTCTGTGATCCTTATAACTTAAAACATATCATCCAAAACTGATACCATAGCAATACTTGATACTGTTTATCCACACATTTAACAAATGTTTGTTGAAAACCTGCTATTTGTAATTCATAATGCACTTTTTAAGGTGGAGTTCAATAAATCCAAAGCACAAATCCTTGGTTACTGCTCAGGAAAGAAAATATTACTCAGAATTTACGGTGGAAAAAATACTTTCATTGCTAGAAGATACGTATAGGCACAGCAAGGTGGAATCAAGAGGATGAAGCTACTTTGACTTTGGGGATCGAGACAAGAGTGATTGATTAATGAGCTAGCATTTGAATGAGAAGTTTGAAAGCTGGGTGCCACCCTCAAAGTTATAAAGCTGTGCTGCTTAGAATACGTATTTTTCCAGGTTGGAAAAACAGAAGTCCACCTCCCTAGAATGAGTTAGACATTTTGTATATACATTCCCAAAAGACTTAAATTATGCCCTTGTAAAAACAGAGGGAGAGATAGTCGGCTTACTTATCTGTCACTGTTGGACATCCAGTTTCTAACTGATTATTTGACTTCATGAATTATACAAAAAATAATTATGAAGTGCTACATCCAGTACTTCAGTGGAGCTAGGTTCTGGGTATATGTCAAACAGATAAAAAATTAATCTTGATTAACTAATATGGCTGTTTATTTATTGTATTGATCTGGTTAAGGGAAGGTTTAGTAGTGAGTGAGGATTTACCATGCTCATATACACAGGTGTTTAACAAAATTTAGGAGGAGAAAAAACCTACAATTTAGGTTCTGCGTATTTGTGTCAGTCATATTGGGATTCCTTCAGGGTTACATGATTTACTAGACTGACTCCTGTGCAGCACCAGGGTTTATTTTAAGGCTCAAATTACTTTATAATATGAATTGATGCAAACTAGAAAACTCTCATGAGAGTGCATCTTTTCCATTTTATCTCTGAATTATTTTGTTCAATCCAATAGTCACATAGATTGATCTGTATCTCAAGGTTCAGAGCATTGCTGCAAAAATACATGAAAATGGAAAGACCTTTTAAAAATAGGCCCATAGCTCTTTGGAGAAAAAGCTGAATCTATGACTAGGGCAGGAAATAGACAAGATGAGCCAGGAACATCTTATGGGACCAGAAATAAGGAAATGCTAAACACACACACACACACACACACACACAATTAAAGATATGTCAAAAGGACACACTAAACAACTGAAAGAGTGCCCAGTGGTCAAAGCTGAAGAATTTGAGCAATAAAATAAATTTAGGAATCTATACTGATGTACATAAATAATTAAATAAATAATAAAGTAAAGATAGGCAACTGTCCCATGCAGAAAAATTAAAATAATTTACATAGATAGTCCACTCTCAAATGAAATGAAACTTAATCCCTCAATTTTTAAGCATGGACCATGCATAGTGACTTCCTGTGGCAAACTACAGTACAGAAAGAGAGTGAGCGTGTGACTTTGCACTGGAGAAACATGGCAAATGTTACTTCAATCAAATGATAAAGATTCACATCAACAGTGGCAAGTCATGTTGATGGTATATACCCTTGATGTGATCTGATGAAAATGGACACTTTGCCTCCAAAACACAGGCCTCCCAGTCTGATTCTGAAACAAAGATTAGACAAATATCAATAGAAGGGCATTCTCCAAAATGTCTACAGTACTTCTTAACACTTTTAAGATCATCAATAACAAGAAAACCTAAGGAACTCTCCACAGCCAAGAGGAACCTAAAGAGATACAATCCTTAGAGAAAATTCAAGAACAGAAAAGGGACATTAGGCAAAGACTAGAGAAATCTGAATCAAGTAGAAAATTTAATTAATAATAAGATATCGATATTGGTTCATTATTTGTAACAAATATAGATACTAATATGTAGTCTTAGGTTCCTGCGAAAGTAATTGGCATTGAAAGTAATGGCCAAAGAAATTACTTTTGCATCAACCTAGTATCAATAATAGAGAAACTGGTGCAAGGGTATATGAGATCTTTGTGCTGTCTTCACAACATTCTATAAATCTCAGACTGTTTTTAAATTTAAAAGATTTTTTAAAAGGAAGTTCATAAACAGCTTAAAAATTGAATTTCATGCCCCTGTCTTCTCCCGACTCATGGTTCCATTTTCATTTTGAAGTAATCCACTGGTTCTCCACGTTCTTGAAGTGGGCTCATATCCATTTGTGAGTCTCCTGCAGTTCTCCTCTTTGACTCTAGGTCTCTGGCCATTGATCAGACTTTGCCTTCCACAGTGGGTCTGATATTTGACTGTGGACCCAGTGCTCCTCTTTCCTGACATCTCTTTCGCGCATTCTGGGCTCAGCCTACCCACTGTTCTTCTAAATCTGACATGTTCTCGACTGGTCGTGGTGTCTCACACCTGTAATCCCAGCACTTTGGGAGGCCGAGGCGTGTGGATCACGAGGTCAGGAGATCGAGACCATCCTGGCTAACACGATGAAATCCCGTCTCTACTCTAAATACAAAAAATTAGCCGGGCGTGGTGACGGGCACCTGTAGTCCCAGCTACTAGTTTGTGTGCGCCTGTAGTCCCACTTACTTGGGAGGCTGAGGCAGGAGAATAACATGAACCCGGAAGGCGGAGCTTGCAGTGAGCCGAGATCACGCCACTGCACTCCAGCCTGGGTGACTCTGTCAAAAACAAACAAAAAAAAAGACACGTTATTTACTCTTATGAGACTTATTCTACCATACAAAATTATTGAAGTTTCGCCTTTTTTTTTTTTTTTTGTAGAGACAAAGTATCTCTCTCTATCACCCAGGCTGGAGTGCAGTGAGGCAGTCTCGGTTTACTGCAACCTCCGCCTCCCAGGTTCAAGGAATTCTCTTGCCTCAGCCTCCCAAGTAACTGGGATTACAGGGGCACACCGCCACGCCCAGCTAATTTCTTTTGTATATTAGTAGAGACGGAGTTTCACCGTGCTGCCCAAGCTGGCCTTGAACTCCTGAGCTCAGGCAATCCGCCTGCCTCAGCCTCCCAAAGTGCTAGGATTACAGGCGTGAACCGCCACACCCAGCCAGTTTCACTACATTTTTAATTAAGGACACAGATGAAAATACTAGTGTATCCCATTTGCTACTTCCTTTACATTCATCTTGAGAACTGATAAAGCAGACAGCAATGTTCAAGGCACCAACTTGTACTCATCCCCCAGAGTTGTTTCTAAAAGCTATCTTCCTCAAAGATAAGGCCCTTGGCTTAGTTATTTCATTATATTGAAGTGAAGAAAAAACAACCTTAAAATGCTATACTTAAAACATTGTCAGCTTTGCAATAGTTAAAACAGACCCACTTTTTAAATATGTCTAAATTTCTACACATATCCTTTCTTCCTACACATCATATCAATATCTCTCTATATTTATTTTTCTCTTGACAATCTGTCTTCCCACTTAAGTTTTCCTATATTAATTTGCATGAAATAGAGAGATAAAATAAAGTTATTGGGCAAAATGGTATATACGTGTGCACAATTATTGTCAGGAAAAATAGAAACTCAGCTCAAACAGTATAAATAAAGAAAAATTATTATTGTCTAATAAACCAAGCATAAAAATTGCACACTTGCCTTCATCCAAAAACACAAATAATATCATCTTGTCACTATCATTCTATTAGACACATCCTCCTCTCTTCCTACCCCCTCCAGCGGTCCACAGTGTCTATTGTTCTCATGTTTATGTCCGTTGTACTTAATCTTTAGTTCCCACCTGTGAGAAGATGCATTATTTGGTTTTCTATTCCTGTGCTAATTTGCTTAGGATTATGGTCTTCAACTGCATCCATATTGCTGCAAAGGACATGATTTCATTCTTTTTTATGACTGTGTAGTATTCCATGGTATTCCACATTTTCTTTATCCATTCTACCACTGATTGACACCTGGGTTGATTCCATGTCTTTGCTATTGTGAATAGCACAGCAATGAACATAGGATTCCATGTGTCTTTTTGGTACAACGATTTAATAATGGCTATTACTAAAAAGTTAACAAACAGCAGATGCGTGTGAGCTGCTGAGAAAAGGGAACACTTGTACACTGTTGGTGGAAATGTAAATTAGTCCAGCCACTGCAGAAAGCAGTCAGAGATTTCTCAAAGAACTTAAAACAGAGCTACCATTAGATCCAGCAATCCCGTTACTGTATATATACCCAAAGGAAAATAAATCGTTCTACCAAACAAAGATACAGTCTTTTAAAAGCACAAATGATATCATGTTTCTCAGCTTGTTAAAGTTCTCCCAGAGATTTCTACTGCATACAGAATTGTATCTACTCCCCAAAACAGCTTACTAACACCTGCATGGTTTGGCCCACACAGATGCTAGTAAAACTACCCCTGCATGGGCCAAGCTTCTGCCTTCTGCTCTATCTCCTTTTTCTCTGTAGCATAAGACTTCTCTATCTTCTTTTTCTCTCTAGCATAGACATCCTTTCTTTCTCAGGGCTTTTGCACTTGTGTTCTCTCTGAGACACTTATGGCTAGTTTCTTCCTGTCTTTCAGGTGACAGGTACCTTATTTTTTTATTTTTTATTTTTTCTGAGATGGAGTCTCATCTGTTCCCCAGGCTGGAGTGCAGTGGCACGATCTCGGCTCACTGAAACCTCTGCCTCCCAGGTTGAAACAATTCTCCTGCCTCAGCCTCCTGAGTAGCTGGGACTACAGGCGCACACCACCATGCCTGGCTAATTTTTTTCTTTTTTTCTTTTTTCTTTTTTTTTTGTGTTTTAGTAGAGACAGGGTTTCACCGTGTTGCCCAGGTTGGTCTTGAACTCCTGAGCTCAGGCAATTCGCCTGCCTCAGCCTTCCAAAGTGCTGGGATTATAGGCGTGAGCCACCGCACGATGGCACAACAAATACCTTCTTACTAAGACATTCCTTAGCCACTCATATTAAGCTCCTGCCATCCTCACCCCATCCTGATCATTCTCTGTGGACCAATTCCCCCTATCATTATTACCCTCACAACACAAAATTATTTTCTTCATTTCTCCATTCAATTATTGTCTCCCCAACTCTTAAAAACAATATTCATTAGACTAGGAGTCACACATATGCCTGCCACATAAATTTGCTTCATAAACTAGTGTTGGCTAAATGAATTAATTAACTTTTTGTGTTTTTAATGTGAGGCAATGACTTGCCGACCACAGAAGTGGATGCCCAGAATGGGAAAAATGGAAAACAATTGTGTCCTTTAGAATGATGACTTAAGTAGTCTTGTATCTCCAGACTGTGCTACCCGTCATACACATGCCTAGTGATAGTAAAAACAATATCTGTGATGAAAAGAATGAGATTTTGTAAAAAGGTTAAGAAGGAGAAGGAAGATATAATATTGTTTCCAACTTCCTCAGTTGATAAAACAAAGGCCCCGGAAGGTCTTTTAATGTTATTTATTTGACTTGTATTGTTTTACTGTTGTATTTGCCCAGAGTGCTAAAAACAAAATAGATAACAACACACATCGCAAGTGCTCTTGGCTATAAGAATGTGATAAATTCACTTACATCTGGAAAGTCTGTCTGACTTCCAAAGTTTCCCAAGCAAAATTCAGGAAGCTTTCCAAATTTGCCATCATGTGGACTTTCTCATTTGCTGTATGCATTTAAAACTATTTCAATGAAAATTTAAAAATTACTCCTGAATAATTTGTTTCTATACAAACAAGCACTAGGACAAACGAATATAAAACAAATAGGCAAAAATGCATGCATATGTGAGAGAACAGGGCAGCATTTTCAATATATGTCAATGAGAAAGAAAGGCATGCAGGCAAGTAGGATTGAATTAAGGAAGGAAAGGAGGAAGAAAGAATGGAAGAAAGGAAGAAAGCAAAAGAAAAGAGAAAAGAAAAGATGGAAGGAAAAAGAAGAAAATGGTGAAAGGAGAAAATAAGAAAAAGAAAAATAAAATTTTAAAAAGACCAACATAATTATAAGTGGTAGAAACCAGACAGAGAAGCAACTTCCTCTCAGAGTATGGACAATCCCTGTTCCGTTTCCAAGGGTCCTTATAAAGAGACACAAGTCTAAAATTGAAGTCTTCTTCTCTTTGAGGGGTATGAGGTTCCTTTTTTCTCTAACATGTATCCCTCCAAAATCTTTAGTGCCCCTCCCTCCAACTCAAGAACATTTTATCTATTATGAATGAATCTATAGTGAAACAATTATCTATACTTATTTACAGTGAAGTAAAGAAAGCTATTTTTTTACAGTAAATGGAATATGAAAAGATAATTTCTATATTAATTATTTAATTGTTGTGTTATTGCTGAACCAGCAGAGTTGAAGGTCATATTTTGCCCTCTGTTTCACCTTTGATGATGTTCTATGTTCTGTCCCCATTCTGTGTCTCACTCTAACTTCAAACCTTTCCTCTTCCATATTAATTGTATTTATTTTCTTAGTCTCCTGAATTTGGCATTCATATCATGTCCCAATATGACAGTTTTCTCTTTGCTCCTCACCACAACTATTAAAGTCTTCAACTGATTGATTCGTTGCAATGTAACATTTGTGTCCAAGGTTTCATATTCTTTATATGAGAAACACAAGCCCTTTGCTTCAAATTCTTTCCATGCCACTTAGTTCTTTTCATTTTCCCACAAATTAATCCTTTAACAGCTACGGGGCTCAGTTTTATTATCTGTAAAAGTGGTTTGGATATAATCAGGCTATATCTAGATATATTCCAGAAAACACAGGTCCCGTGAAATATTTCATGAAAGTAAATATGCATATAAAAATGGAGAAACAGAGAGTGGAGATGAATTTACATGTCACTGAAGACCATGTATTCACTCAAATCTTCACAAAGCCCTTAACCATTGTGTAAGAACTGAGAAATTCTACAACAAAGAAACAAATTTAACCTTACTAGCTATCGCAAATTTATTTGGCCACATACTCTTCCTTTGTTCATGTATGGTAACACCCATTAAAAGCCAAAGAAAATAACATTCATGACCGACACTTAGGAATAATCCTGCCTGGGTATGTTTAATGCTCTGTTCCAATCCTGACAATATTCCAGAGTTAGGGCATTTCAATCAGTTGAGTTCTGTTTACAATTTCACCTGTGTAATTTCGCATCTACCAATGGCATTCCAATAAGGCCCACATACCAATAAAGATTCTGCTACTCAAAGGGTTACAGATGACAGCATCTCCAATCACCAGGAAAAATTAAAGGTCTCCGGGTCACAAAAGGCGGCATTCACTTAACAAACAAACCAAAGAATTACTTAGTTTTTAAATTAACATCTTAGATACCACATTAATAGATTGTCATCACTGACATTAATCTTTATAATATAAACCATGCAATTTTTCATTTTATTTCAATTAGGTTGCATTAATTTGGCAGCAAAGAGTACTGACTTAAGTTTGTATTTACAGAGCATCAATTTTGCTACCCATTTTTTCAGAGGATTGACATTAAAATAACCTAGTTGAGACTAAAGCCATAAATTATATTTGAACATGTTGCATGACATAGAATTGAATTAATAAAGTTGAAGCCTAAGCAGTTCCTTTCAATAGTAAACTCTAAGTACCATGTCTAAAAGTGACAATTGCTAGCACAGTATTTGCTAGATATTAGAAGTTTGATTGATTGAGTGTAGTGGCACATGACTGTAATCCAGGCACTTTGGGAAGCCCAGGTAGGAGGATGACTTGAGCCCAAGAGTTGGAGACCAGCCTAGAGAAAATGGTGAAAACCTATCTCTACAAAGAGAAAAAATACAAATAATTAGCCCAAGGTTGTGGTGCACACCTGTAGTCCCAGCTACTCAGGAGGCTGAGGGGGGAGGATAGCTTGAGCTCAGGAGGCAGAGGTTTCAGTGAGCTGAGATTGGACCACTGCATTCCAGTCCAGGCTAGGCAACAGAGCAGTGCCCTGTCTCAAAAAAGAAGGAAGGAGAAGAAGGAGAAAAAGGAGAAGAAGGGGGAGGAGGAGGAGGAGAAGGGGGAGGAGGATGTGGAGGAGGAGGGGGAGGAGGAGGAGAAGTAGGAGGAGAAGGAGAAGGAGAAGCAGGAGGAAGAGGAGCAATAGGAGGAAGGAGAAGGGGAAGGGAAAGCAGACAAAGGAGAAGAAGAGGAAGAAGAAAATAAAAAGAAAAGAAGAAGAGGAGGAGGAGGAGGAAGGGAAGAAGAAGTTGTTTGATTAATGCTTGTTGAAGGAATAGATGATTTTTTGGTGGAAGTATCCAAGCCATGTGTCCAGGCTGTCGGTGTGTCTCATCACATTTTGCCTCTTTTTCCAGCTTTATTGAAGTACAGTTGATATACTAAAAGAAAAAAAAACTGCCCATGTATAATATATACAATTTTATGAGTTTGGAAACATGCATACATCCATATGCATATTTAATATCACAACCATAGTCAAGGTAATACACATATTTATCACTTCCAAAAGTTTCCTTGTGTCCCTCTGTGTGTGTGTTTTTTGATCTGTGTGCTTGTGTATGGTAAGAACAGACATGAGGCTCACCCTCTTAACAAACGTTTAAGTGTACAATGCCGCATTGTTAACTGTAGACACTGTGTTGCACAGCAAGTCTCTAGAATGTATTCACCATGCATAATCAAAACTCTACTCCCATTAAGCAACAAACTTCCTCTCCTTTCTTGCCCCATCCCCTGGCAACAGTCATTTTATTCTCCACTTCTGTGATTTTTGACTCTTCCAGGTACCTAATTTAAAGTGCAAACTAGTATCTTTCTAGGACTGGTTTATTTCACTAACCATAATCTATTTCCAGGTTCATCCATGTTATCACAAACAGTAGAATTTTATTTTTAGCAATTTTATTTTTTCTAGCAAAGTCTTCTTCCCTAAAGATTTGGCAAATAGGAAAAGTCCCAGAACGAGAGAAGCAGCATGAATATCATGCTACAGCTAATGCCGAGCAAGCCTGGACAGATTTATTAGAAAAGAGATTTTTCTAAAGCCTAGACAGAAACATACTGTTGATTTCTTAGAGAGGAAAGTGTAGGGCAAGCTGGACAGGAAATGTGAAAAATATATGGGCCTGGCTGCATCGAAGAACACAGAGTAAAGGAAATGCATGCAATTGAGAATTACATGTTAGCTAGTTCCTGTTGGGACCTTAGATTGTGCATTGGCTTTGAAACGGACCTGGCTTCTATGCCCTACCAATGAATGAGATATATTTTGAATATGTTACTTATGCAGTCTTGGTTACTTTTTCCCCAACTGGAAATAAGTCAGGTGATAGATTTGGTGATGATAGGCAGGTGATGATTAATATTAACAGGTAGTACTTATTGAGATCTTGCTATGTGCTAAGAAAAACTCAAAATTATGTATGTGTTAATAATTCAATCCCCACAACAACCCATCATGATTGATATTATTCTTATCCTCAATTTATGATTTAAAAACTGCCACATGTTAGTTGGGCAACCTATGTCACAAACCCCATGAAGACAAACCACAGAAAGGGGAGTGAGGTGTTTCTCTTAATGGATATGTTGCTGCCCATTTGGTTTACTTTTTTTTTTTTTTATTTCAATCTTGTTCCTTATTTATACCCATTGAATTTAGTTTGTCTTAGCTTCTAGGAATTTCTGAGATTAACCGTAATGTTCAAGCATAATAACTGTATTAGAATGACTGATCTGTTTCATTGTTTTATTTCTCTTTTTATGTGATTTTTTACTTAGACTATAACAATGTTATACCATTGCTGTGTTTTAGTTTAAACCACTTCAATATTCTCAAGCAGCACTAGTATAAATTTTAAATAAAACACAAATACTGAACAACTACTGTGCATGTAGGGGTTGGATTTGGGAAAGAAAGTAGCCACATGACAGGGTCTTGTTACCTTAATGATTATACTAGAATTTCATCCCTGTTTCATGGAATAGGATACATCTATTTTGCACAAATAGTTAGCAGTGGCTCCTACAGAAAACTATTGGAAATTTTACTTCAGGGTTTTAATTTTCTAAGGAAATGTACTGGATTCTTCATTAGCTGTTTTGGATTTTGTGGCTAAGGACTTGTGGTATTACATTTTTGACTCATGATTCCACAACTATGACAAACTCTGAGAAAACTATTGCTATATGAGAGTGACTTTTATCAGAAAATTTACTAAGAAGCATAGTCATTTAATTTCCTTTCATTTCAAGAAGCAGATACCCAAAACAGGCATTATGTGAACTCATAATCTGATTATTGAAATATTCTTAGTGGCTAGTAGATTTCATTGTTACTATTTAAAATGTTGAGTTCTTAATGAGGTCTAGTGTGAAGTGTATACTTTTTAGACACTCATTTCATTTCTATATTAAAACTTTTTAAAAGAAAACATTATTTATATTTTAAGAAAAAAATGTCATAATTTTGCAAGCAGTACATTATCGGAGCTATAAATCTAGTTGAAGATGTTGAACAAAAACATTCAATTATTTAGATACATAAAAAGATACTTTATAAATAAAATAAATATTTTCCACATAGTAAATATTATTTTAAATGACCATTTAAAAATACAATGGTTCCCACATGCTGAGGGCCATAAACATGCCTGAAACTGGTATTCCATAAGAAAAAGAAACATACATGCAGAAACATCTAATTCAGTAATATAATTGTAAAAGATTTGTACCAAACCAAAGTGATTAGTACCTTATGATTTGATTATATCAGCTATTTTAAAACTGACTACCAGCCCTAAAACTTACTTGACTGTGAATCGGGGAAAAGTTCCCTTATCCCCATCTCACGGCGTGCAATGGGGATGTGGTTCGATTCTTCAGTGTCCTACAGCTCAGATCCCTAGTGGGAGCATGCAGAGGAGCAGGTCATGGGGAACGTAGGCTGCAACCCTATGGCAGCGTCTAGTGTTGAGTGTTTACCGCTCCTGAAGCCCCAGTGGACGTGTGTTACAGTGGGTTCTTTCAGTTTAGCTGTCCTCAGGCGGCTTGGGTTAATCAGCTCAATTAGACCCTGCACCTTACTGCAAGGACAGAGGGCTTTCTGTCTCCCGAGGTTCTCGCCCTAGTACACCGGTAAAATCGGATCACAGGTGGGCTTGGAGAATAAATGCGAGGTTGTATTGAGTGGTGGAAGTAGCTCTCAGCAAATGGATGGGGAGCCAGAAGGCGGATAGAGTGGGAAGGTGGTCTTCCCCCGGAGTCGGGCTGCCAGACTCTTCTCCATCTGCCGCTGGCGGAATCCGTGTTGTTGTGTCGTCAGTGGCCTGCCGGAGTGTCTCGCTGTGTTCTTCTGTTAGTGTGTTCCTCTCGGCGTCCAGCTGCTTGTGTGTGTGCCCACTAGGCTCTCGAGGTTTTATAGGCGCAGGATGGGGGGTGTGGCAGGCCAGAGTGGTCTGGAAACTGCAATATTTTGGGTGCAAAAACAAGAGTGCCTGTCCTCACTTAGGTCCGTGGGCACAAGACCGAGGGCTGGACCCTCACCAGGTACCCTGCCCTTCTCTACCTAGCACTTCCCTGCCCTGCTCCCTTATCAACTGGACAATCTCTAATATGTAAGCTCTTCTTAACCAACCTTATATTTAATCCGTTACTTAAAACACTGTAGCAATCATACTTGCCCTAAATCTGTTTAATTTAGGCTCTCTCATTTAACCCATTGGTTTGTAATTCAGACTGCCACTAGTCAAATGTCTGGTAATGATCAATGGAGAATACCAGACTCCTAGGTTTATAGTGCATTTACATCTTTTAATTTATAAAAGTCATATTATTTTTAAACACTTCCTCTGTGACATGGGAGATCTGACCATGTCAACCTTTTATTTATAAACCCTACTTTTGACCCTCTTCAATCGAGAACAGAATTAAAAACTAATATTTGATGGATAAGGGAAATCTCAGGTTCATACACAGCTGTCAATGTTCCTTAGAGCATCATTTCACAAAACCATCTTTCTGATAAGATATCTTCTTAGGAAGTACTGCCTGCCAGGAGAGTAACTGTTGTAAAGCAATCAAGTACTTTTAATTAAAAAAAAATCCCCAATACCTCAAAATGTTTTCCCTTATGACCTTAAATCCTGGGAGGCTTTCATTTTCATCCATTTCTGTATTGCTTTGACATAATTAGAGCAAAGTATCACAGATGCTGAGGATAATTTTTTTAAAACCTGGGCTGAGGTTTACCAGATGTCTAAATCACCCATTGTGAATTATTAGCAATTTTTTAAATTGTTCTGGGAATGTAGATTTACCTCAAGAGCCTCAGAAACTAATCTAATCTCTACTCTTTGAATGTATATGAGCTCAAATATGATTGAATTTTGATTTATAAATAATTACCCTGAGTAAGCTCCATATTATTTCATGAAATCTTAAAAGTATATACAGCATAAACATTACAGTTTGTCCTAAGATTCAAAATGTGTAACTTATTGGGAATAATAAATGTCAAAAGTGATTTCAACATACAAGAGTGTAAACTTTCATAAAACTGGCATTCATTTCTTATGATACCTTGTTGGCTAATTAGTTACATTTGAGAAATTAATGGTTTTTATGAGGAAAAGCAAAAATACTTTACTTTTAGATATCCAGATTTGGAAATGGATTAAACAGACTGTTTTGCATAAAACAATGTAGATTAAAAGCTCAATTAATTTAATCAGTTATCTGAGTGTCAAATAATTTGCCAATGAAATTTTATGTAGGTGTAAACTTGCCCTGAATATGCCATTTTCCAATAGGAGATAAAAAGTTGTTTATACCATCTGGAATTCTGGACAGGGACAGCATTTTAGTGATTGCATCAGCAATGCAGTGCCAGTTTCGGAGATAAGTGTTTTGCGGGGGAAAAGAAGAAAAGCAAATCTGTAAGATTTATGCATACCACCTCATGCTCATGGTAGTAAGAGGTGAAAATTTGTTTAATACTATGGCATAACACGGGTGAGCCCAAGATGAAGATAAATTAGCATCAGTGTCCCCAGCAAGCACTTATAGAGGAGATGGTTTAAGAATGGGGGTGGTAGAAGGAGGAGGGATGAAAAACCTAGAGAAACGAGTTGAGTCTGACAGAGAAACACATTGCTGTGAGCATCTCCTAAGATTACCGAATGAGTTCACCAAACAATCAACTTTGCGATGCTCATCAGATAGACTATGTGCTCAAGTCCTCTTCATTCCTGGTCTGGTCTCTTTCAACAGCCTCTTACCTATTCTTTGCACCTGCAACTTTCTCTCTCATGGATTTCTCCTTCAAGATGTTTTAAGAACTGTTATTATAAAATGGAAATCTGACTATATCACCTCAGGTTTTCTGGTTTCCATGGCCATAAAGTCTGAACTCTTCCAATCCTCCAGAAATGCTCTTGAATACTCCATGCCTTATAGTACTTGTTTTGCCGAAGCCTCATTCCGTAAACAGTTAGGCAATTCATCAACTTCTTACCCTATTTTCAGTCTCTCTAGCCCCAAACCACCCTGCCCTTGCAAATGTTTCTGACTGACTAAACTGTTTCCAGACTCAGCCAAGTAGAGATTGTTACTCCTTTTCTGTTTTCCACTGGCACTTTTGAGTTTTCTTAAAAAGTACTTACTAGTCTTGCACTTAGGCATGATTGATTGAATACCACATTTATACTGACATCCTCATCCCCCAAACAGATGTGAACCCACAAAGACAAGGAATAGGAGAAGAAAACATGAGAGACAAAAGATGACATTGTTTGGGAAAATGGAAATCAGATGGGAGAATAGTAGCTTAGTGAAGCAGAGAAAACTATGTCCAAATTGCTTGGAGAAAGAGACAGATGCGAAGAAGAAATTTCAACTTTGCCTACATACCAGTCCTCTCTAGAAACTCCAAGTTTCAAATATTCACATTTCTGATCTCTACAACACATACATGCTTAAACTTCATATATCTTAAACAATATATTACCTAATATAGGCATAAATAATACTTTTTGAATAAAGGACTATTTTAGTAATTACTTTTATTTATTAACTTTGTAACATCTATAATTCTGTAAATCACTTTTTAAAAATTTCATTTAATGCTTATAAAAACTTCCTGAATTAGGTATTACTTATTCTCCCTTAATAGGAGAACTGGGGCTCAGACAGGATAAATAGCTTCGGTAAGGTTATAGCCTGGCTGTGGGCAGAGATACAATTTGAACTCAAATTAGTCTGAACCCAAAGTCAGTGCTTTTGTACTGCCTAAATTGCTTCTACTTAGGGTTTTGTTTCTCCCTGCAAAATATTTGCTTAAACAAAACGTCTGAGAAGGTGGGGAAAGAGAGAGGAGTTTCTAAAATATTTTTGAGGGAACAATTCAAATGTCAAAAGTAAATAAAAATGTAGTGTTCCCACATTACATTTCTAGCCCAGGGCCTACACTAGTGGAAAGAACACTAGTCCTTTTATCTTGATCCTGCCTCTGACAACAGAGAAAGAATACATATGCTTCCTTTTTGGTCACTAATATTCTGATTTTGACATTATCTAATCTATAAATCTTACCAAGCTTTCGTATTTGATCCTCGAATTTCAACAAATTGGAGGAAAGATGAAGGGACTTACAGAAGTGAGAAGTGTCAGTTAACAGTAAAAAAGAAAAGCAAATGTAGTAAAAGCTAATAAATAACTCTCTGTTTATATTAAAACAAAATAAAAATGATGCTTATGTTCCAGCAATGGTTGTGCTATTCTCAAGATTACATTCTTCTTAAGTGAAATTTTACATGATACTATTCAATCCGGTTAGCTGCCAGGCAGGGTGATTCATGCCTATAATTCCAGCACTTTGGGAGGCCAAGGCAGGATGGTCACTTGTGTCCAGGAGTTCCAGACCAGCCTGGGCAATATAGCGAGACTTCATCTTTACCAAAAAATAAAAAGTTAACCAGGTGTGGTGGCGTGTGCCTGTAGTCCCAGCTTCTCAGGAGGCTGAGGTGAGGGGATTCCTTGAGCCTGGGAGGTCGAGGCTGCAGAGAGCCGTGATCGCACCACTGCACTCAGGCCAGGTGACAGAGTGAGACCTTGTCTCAGAAACAAAAACCATCCCTGTAGTTCATCTAGACAGTAATGTCTCTGAAGATATTTTTGGCAGAGAGGTAATTTTTTTACATTTTCAAATTTTGATCTTTCTATCTGAGAAGTGTCAAGCACACATAAGACAAGGTAAGACCAAGGCTTAACTGACTTAACCAGTGAAGTGATGAGTCACTTCAAATTCAGTATTTTTTGCATAAACAGTAGAAGAAAGTAGAGGCGGAAGTGGCAGATCCCTGTGGTCCATGTTCCATATACCCAAAAAAAACATTGAATCAGAAATGGCTAGGTGACTGCAACAGGATTGGAAAGACACCCAGCTGTTGAGAAGCTGTTTCTATTCTGCATCTAAGCAGTTTTATATTTGGCAGATCTGTTGTGAGGGGAACAAGACAGAAAGCCCCATAGCTCATCCGAGTCCAAGTTGCAGTGGAAAATTGCCTGTGACAGCCGTCCAGAGGAAAGCAGGGAATGTGGGATGGGGAATAAATGATGGCCTCAGAACAGCTTCTCACGGTTTCCCAGCCTCCAGTGTTTCCAGAGAATCACAAAGCTTTCTACCAAGACTTCCATTAGTTGTGGCTGAAACTTTTCTGTGTATGGCCCTTGTGGATACATGCAAGGTTACCAGAGTGCCATAGAAGAATCATTTCCTTGCATAAACAACTGAGAAGTGAGAGAGAATTTTGAGTTGAATCATTTTCTGATAGCATTTTATGGGTACCTCTGTTGAGAATAAAATTCTGTTTGCTAATAAATAAATAGCTACAGTCTTCACTTGCCTTTAATATATGGTCACGATTATATTATATTATAATCTATGCTGATATTATGGAATATATATTTGATTTTTTATTTCCATTTCTTAGCATACGACTCCTAAAATCTTTGGAATCTCCAGAGTGATAGGAGTGATACATGTCTTCTGTTTATGAAAAAGATGACTGGTGGCTGGGGGTCTCAGATAGCAGCAGGATAGGGGCTGGTCACCAGAAAGATCAAGGCATGATTACAGATTTGTAGTTTCAGTCCCATTCCCAAACCTCCAGGGAAGGAAAATGGCCTGAAGGTTGACTTGATCACCAATGTCCAATGATGCCATCAGTCATGCCTACATAATGAAGCCTCCATACAACCCCAAGCATGGAGTTCAAATATGCTTCCAGGTAGTTGAACATATGAGGCTCCTGGAAGATGGCATACTTGGAGAGGGCATGGGAACTCCATCCCACTTTCCTCATACCTCATCCTGTTTATTACTTCTTCTAGCTGCTCATCTGTATCCTCTGTATTATCCTTAAAATATGTTACCCAAAAAATGCGAGTAAAGTGTTGTCCTGAACTCTTTGAGATGCCCTAGAAAACTGATAGAATTTGAAGAGGGGATTGTGAACATCCCAGCGTATAGCTGATCAGTCAGAAGCACAGGCTGTATTCGATATATCTGATAACTCATATCTCAAGTGGGGAGCAGCCTTGTGGGGCTGAGGTCCTCAACCTTTGAGATCTGGCATTATCCTCAGTTAGGTAATGTGAAAATTGGATTGAATTGGAAGTCACATAGTCAGTCTGTCTGCTGGAGAATCTCTCAGAGAATTGACTGGCCGCTGGTAGAGAGAACACCTCACCTTCCGACCCCACCAACACACACACATTTTGATGACAGGAGATGCTGTGTTGTATTGACTATGTAAAATAAAAAGAAAAAAACACATATATATGTGATATATGTATGTGATGTGATATATGTGAGATATACATATATATCTCAAATGGCTTGTTTAGTCAAGTAAAAGAAAATGATCTGTAATGTGCTCCGTTTAAGAACCAAAAAATTAACCTACATTGAGGGTCTATTATGCGGCAAACCCTCTTGCTACATACTTTAAATAGGGTATTATGTATGGATGATAGATCTTAGGCTCAGAATAGTTTGAAATTTTGATCAAGGCTACATGGTTAGCCAGCATTAGGGGAAGCAATGTTATGCCCATGTCTTTCTTACTGACTTAGCTGTTGCTTAAGAAGACATAAACATCTCTAATTTATTCTAGACATACTTCAGTGTGTCATGGTTAAAATAATATTACTGTATTTAGAGGAAATCAATCTCAATTATTGGGGTAAAAGTTTTATTGTATCTCTAAACCCTCCAAAGAACCAGACTATTAAAGAAAGATAAAAGTTGAGATGTTTAGATTCCATATTGTTCTGTCAAGCTATCAATGGCTCTACATTTTAGTTACCTGGAAATGCCTATAGTTAGCCTAAAGAAACTAATTTTCTTTCTTAATATTTTCTAACATAACTTGATTCTACAATAACAGGGAATATTTTAAATTAGAGAATATCCAGGTAAGAATGACAACATAGTGGGATGGCCAGGCGCACTGGCTTACACTTATAATCTCAACATTTTGAGAGGCTGATGCGGGAGGACTGCTTGAGCCCAGGATTTCAAGACTAGCCTGGGCAACATAGTGAGACCCCATCTCTACAAAAAAAATTAATTAGCCAAGTGTGGTGGCATGCTCCTGTAGCAGTCCCAGCCACTAGAGAGGCTAAGGTAGGAGGATCGCTTCAGTTCAGGAGTTCAAGGCTGCAGTAAGCTGTGATCCCACCAGGGCACTTCAACCTGGGTGACAGAGCAAGACTCTTTCTCTGAAAAAAAAGATGGTGGAATGTCCACAAAAATGTTATGTTAATTAAGTATTGATGGATAGAACGGAGGCATTGAATTTGAGAGGAAGACACAAAAAAGCGTGAAAGATATTTTGAAGGATTCAAATGACAATTTTTTAAAAGTTGGATAATATGTATATTCAGATGTTCTAATTAGTTAGAGAAAAACCGGGGGCTGGATATTAGAGAGGACATATTTTAGTTCAAACTAATGAAGAAGGTAATAGTTATATGAGCTGATACACAATAAAATCAACTTCTTCTTTTCTGAGGTATTGAGTGTCCTTTCACTAAAAGTGTTTAAACAGACATTCCTCACTGATGTAATTTAAACATAGAATAAAAAATGCAGAGAAATCAAATTGAAATATGTCCAAATATTCCCAATGGATGCTCATTTGATTCTTACCCCTTAAAACATCCTTCCCATCTAACTTCATCTGGTGAAACCCTGGTATATCAAAATCTATCTAAAAGCCACTTGATTATTTAATAAAGAACTTCCTGATAATCCGAAACAGAAATGACTTTTTCATTTCAGTACTACCGCTTCTCTGGGAGGAATTCTTATACCTACCTTGCATTAGAGGTGTTGTTTGATCACAGATCTGCTATGAAACTCTATATTCTGATTGCCAGTATTGTTTTCACACCTGTGAGGTCTTTAAACCTAACAGATGCTCAGCAAACATTTACTAAATCAACAAATAAACTAACTCTACAAACCAAAAGGCATTCTTTTCACCTATATAAAACAACACTTAAAATGGAGTAAGATTCTTATTTTGACTCATTTTTAGAAATTTCAAAACATTTTTCTTCAAGGAATAATACAATCTCATAAATTCTTAGAGTTGTTAAGTACTGTATCTATTTTCTATTGTTGCTTTAACAAATTACCACAAATTTAGTGCCTTAAATAACATCAATATAGTATCTTAAGATTGTGTAGAATCTGGTATGTCTAGCATGAATCTCGCTGGACTAACATCAGGGTATCAGCAAGCCTGCATTCTTTTCTGGAAGCTCCAAGGAAGAATACATTTTTCTATTTATTCATGTCATTGGCAGAACTCAGTTTCTTCTGGTTGCAGAGCTGAGGTCTCCACTTTCTTACTGGGTGTGACTTCAGGGCTGCTCCCAACTGCTAGAGGCGGCCACATTTTTATAGCTAGTGGTCCTTCACCTTTACTCTCAAAGCCAGCAGTGGTAGTCCTGGTAGGTCAAGGCCTTCTCAAGTTGCATCTTTCTGATCCAATCTTCTACCTCTTTCTTCCTCTTTTAAGAGTTTATGTGATTAAATTGGGTCCATTCAGATATTCCAGAGTAATCTCCCTCTCTTAAAGTGAGCTTATTGGCAACCTTAATTCCAATTGCAACCTGAATTCCCTTTGCCCCATAAAGTAATATATTCACAGGTTCTAGGAAATAGGACATGAAACTTTTTGGAACATTATTATTCTCCCTTCTATTTTTTTAAAAAAAGGCTGTCTTACCTTATTTTCAAAACTTTCAGAGTGATACAACTTTATAAATCTCTAGAGTTTGTCACTTATGTATCAATCATACTATTTACTAAAATAAAATATTATTGCATAACTTCGTTATCTCCTGAAATTGAATACATTTGTAATTATTATAATTTCCTAAACAACCAAGTATCATAATGGAAAATCATATGTTAACTATTTCTTCTAACACTCCTCAGTTTTCCTTTTAAAAAACAGATAATCTTTGCAAAATTCACATTTATTTTCAGTTACTGTTATTAATAAGCTTTAACTGTGGTCTTGAAACTGATTCTAATTTTTGCTGTAAAATAATATACATGAGCTTTGTATCAACTAATTAGCTTGAAGGTTAAATGTCTTGAGTATTTACTTGAATTCTATGTTATTAACTACATTATTGAGTTTTCTGTTTCACTTGTATTCATCATATATTGTAGTTACCTGAAGATCCTATAAACAAAGTAAAATAAATCTAGAGATAATATAGATTTTTAGAGTAGTCATAAACTAATCAATTTAGTCAAAGGAAGCTTCAGTAAAGAAACATAGAAATTATGTAAACAAATACCTCAAATAACTCAATGTATAGTCTTAAATTAGGTAGTTTCTTGGTAAGTTTTTAGGTTAGATGATATCCTAATGTGAAGATATGATTTTAAAATGTTTTCAGAATAATTTGTCTTCATTCATTTCGGTATTTATTATGCAAATCTTATTGCAAAACGCTTTTCTAATTTCTGTGGCCACGAAGTTGAGAAAGACACGGTTGGTATTGTCAAGGGAGAAGAGTGAATAAACTTCTATTCACCAGACATTTATATTTCACTAAAATCTTGACATTTTTAAATTAGTTTTTACTGAACTCTTATGTTCCAAACATATTTTTAAGCATCCTATATTTTTTAATTAGTGAATGCTCACAACAACTCGATGAAATGGATTCTATTATAACTTAATTTCCATATAGGAAATAAACCAACGTTGGTTTCAGAAACTCATCAAGTCACACCAACTTTAAATGGCAGCAATACAGTATAAATCCAGCATTCTCTTAACCCTTATGCACCAAGTTCTTTTTATATTTTAACCTCTAGGTTTCAATTGTTTTCTAGATTTTACAAGTGATGAAATAATGGCCCAGTGATGGTAAGAAAAAGTTGATAAAGATTTCATGAGTGGTAGATGTCAGATCTTGAAATAAAACTCTCTTTCTTTGGTGCTTTGTCTTCAATGAACATGTTCTTTTCATTAAGTCATCATAAATCCTGTTAGTAGAAATAGGTGAATACAGCTGGGTGCGGTGGCTCACACCTGTAATCCCAGCACTTTGGGAGGCCGAGGTGGGTGGATCACCTGAGGTCAGGAGTTCAAGACCAGCCTGACCAACATGGCGAAATCCTGTCTCTACTAAAATACAAAAATCAGCCGGGCGTGGTGGGAAGTGCCTGTAATCTCAGGTACTCGGGAGGCTGAGGCAGGAGAATTGCTTGAACCCGAGAGGCAGAGGTTGCAGTGAGCCGAGATCGCACCATTGCACTCCAGCCTGGGCAACACAGCAAGACTCCTTTCAAAAAAAAAAATAAAGAAAGGAAAGAAAAGAAAAAAGAAATAGGTGAATACTTTAGTAACAATAAAGCAAGGAAAGAGGAGTATACAAGTCATGAAAGAGGTTCAAATCTCTAAACCACAGTAAATTATAATAGAATCATTACAAAATGTCTTCAACCAATCACGTGGGTCATATTGAGCATCAGGGTGTGTACACGATTCCCTGTGTCATATTGGATTGCATCCACAAACCGTTTAGACAGATGGTGTGGGTATGTTCGACTGAGCCTGAGCTGATGGATTCTGAAATGTTTGTTGAATGTTTCACCATCACAGCTAGAGTCACAGCCCATCTCTTGAGGTTTAGTTTCTAAAGATATTGTTCCTCTTCTGATTACATATTTAAAATTAGAAGAGATAGTGTTTCCAATACAAATTTGAACTATATGTCTGTTTTCTTTTTCTGCTTCAAAGATCAAATTTGATTGATTTAGCAAAGAAGAATTGGATCCCAAAAGCAATTTTCTATCATAGGAAGATGAAACAGGGATATAGTTTGCCTTTCTCTGAAAAAGTATAATTAGAATTAAAATAAAATATTCCATGGTTTTATATGCGTAAAAAAAGACAAAGAAATAACTAAGAATGTCCAGAATCTAAAAATCTACATAATAGAAGAATCATTCAAAACAAAGTTTGAGGGAGCAAAGGCAACATTAAAACACACTCCCACAAGTGGCATTCCATATTTACTAATGTTATTAGCGTCTCTGTGTGAAACCCCCTCACGTTCAAAATACTAAGGCATGATTTAGAAGCCTGGACATTAAAGAGATGAAAGTATAATTGTTCTCTTTGTATACTTAGGTTAACCACATGGATTTTATTTTAATTAATTAAAATACTATGAAAACCAAACATTTTAAATCTATCTAACTCAATGCCCTAATCTGCATCATAAAAGAATTAGTATGAATATGAATTCTAAAGTCATTTGTGAAGTCATTTATAACCTTTATGTATTTCCTATTCTCCTGATTAAATTACATGTCTGAGTGATTCTTAATTATATTTTGCCAAATGATTTGAAAGCTTTCTATCTTAAGGTCTGTTAGTAAACAAATGAAAGTGAAAAAATAGAGTATGCCCAATATAATTCATATAATGTAAAAGCTTTATCATTGTCACAGGCATCTTAGTGCAAATGGTTACTACTAATAAAGTCAACTCCAGCAAGAGCTATCTTGGCAAATGGAAGGCTCACGAAAGATTTATTATAGACATCTCCTTGAAATTTATGCTCCATACAGATTATCTTCTATTAACTGGTGAGCTTGAACCTTGAAAGAAGCTTCAAGTTTCAGATAAGTAACACACATCACTGAACATTACGTCTGCCACCTGGTAATGGATAATATAAATACAGCACATTTATTCAGTGGGGAAGGAAAACTGCTTCTATAGCCAATTCTCAATTATTCGGGGTAATGGGGGAAAACCTCTGAGCGGTTATACATAAATACAGATAATTGGCAGAATATGTAAATTAGGTCCCATCTCACAATGTTTATGAACATTTTGCCTGAAGAGTGATAAAAGCAAAAATGAAGAAATATTAAAACACTGTAATTATTATGAAGTATTTGACAGATTCACTCTTGCCTGGTTTTCCTCCCATCTTTCAAAACTTTCTTCCTCCATCTCTCTCCCTTGTTCACTCTCAAAAGGCATATAATCCTCTGGGTTCTCTACTCAGCTTTCTCCTTTTTAATGTATTTACAAATTCTTTCTGGTTCATCTCACCCACTACCATGGCTACAGATAGCAAGGTGCTTAATAGATGCTGGTTGAGTAAACACACTGCTAAGATACCCTGTCCCAAGTTGTTTCAATTTAAGTAAATACTTACATATTTACTAACGTATAGTGAATGAGGTTAACAACGCTATATCTGACAGTTATCTGCAGAGTTTTATTTGAATGCAGATACCTAAGCCATTCCTACACCTCAGAAATCAGAATCTGGAGGATAATTGGGACAAAAAACAGGAAATCCTCACTAAAAAGAAACAACTAACTAACTGAACACACACACACACACACACACACACACACACACACAGGTAAACCATGAGAAAAGTTCAAGACACAACATGCAATGTATAATTTCTATACAACTGGATAATTCTGTGAATTTTCCAAGTTGCGTATGTGAGTACATTCTATCTGTGTAACTGGAATTCCTTACTCAAAATGGCAGCTCCAGCTGTGATAGAACAAAGCTCCAGCCTTGTTCTTTCACTTGATGAGCTCTTTAATCAATCACATAGTCATGGCATGTATCTCAAGAGGGGTGAGTTCTTTGAACCATAGGAGTTGACAGGGTCAGTTTGTACATCATAAGATCTGCATCAGTCAATGTTAACCAAACAAATATTTTTTTCATCAGAACTCCCTCTGAGGCAGGCACCATAATATCAGATTGGCTTTTGTCCTAAAGGCTTGGCTGACAACATTTTCCAAAAGGACTTTTGACATATGAAAATGACTAAGACAGTTTTTCACGGAATGGAATGGAATTAATTTTCCTCATCTACGCATGGAATTAATTTTGGTTTTTAATCTTTATCCCTTCTCCCAGTGATCTTGTAACAATCATTCTTGAAAACTTCTTGTAATACTGCTTAGAATAAAGGTCTGAATCTTTAACGTATTTTCATTAGACCCTCCAAAGTCTGGCTGAGACATCATCTTCCACAACACTCTCTGCACTCAATTCTCCAGCAATAATGGATTATATTCGCGTTTCTCAAAATGATCACACTCTCCTGTCTAGGTTGAGTACCTCTGTTACGATGGCATTCACTGCTCTTCAACCAACTTCCTCATTCTTCTTTCAAGCCTCTATGCAAATGTTACTTTCATCAACCTCCATATGGACAATTGCTAGAGCTTAACGATAGGTCTTCTCCTGATGATGTGGACTCTTGATGATAGCCAGAAGCAGATGCTATTAGGTACCTGGGGTCTCAAAACTTCCAGCAATCTCCTGTTAGTCTCAGAATAAAACTACAAGCTGAGCTTGCTAGTCATAGTCCCTGTGGTCTGCCTTCTGCCAGTCTTCTTCAGGTCATACTCGTGACTTTTCATGTTACTGTGACATAAGATTTCATTTGGCATTTCCAACCAGCCCTACTTCTTCCTCCCACGTGATGATTGTGCACAGTCTTCCCGCTGCCTGAACCACCCTTCTCCCTGACGTTACCTGCTGAAGTTCTCTTCCCCTTTGGCTCTCAGCTCCATTGTGATTTCTGTAGTGATGCTTCTTTTTCTAGACTAGCCTTCTCATAGTGTCATTTATCACGGCTGAAATTTAATTATTTCATTTTCTCACCAATATATTCCATTGTTGAGCTCAGTGTCTGCTACATATTAGGTTCTGAACTTAGGGAAAATTTACGAGGATGGTAGTCTATTCTAGATTTGACTGAATGTCTTTATTCTATGCCTCTCAACACTTTGTCCTGCCATTCTTCTTTTCTTCATTTTGTTTTTAGATAGGCAGTCTTGCTATGTTGCCCAGGTTAGTCTCAAACTCCTGAGCTTAGGTGATCCTCCTGCCTCAGCTTCCCAAATACCTGGGAGTACAAGAGCACACTACTATTCCTTCCACTTTCATTCTTTTAATCACTGGCTCATTGTCTGTCTTGAACCACTAGACTGTAGCTTTATCTGAGGGCAGAGGACTTGCCTGCTCTATTCCCAGTGCCCTATATAATGCCTAGTACATGAGATATAATTAAAAAATTAAATGAGTTTCAAAAACTAGATATGAAGTTATCATTAATATAAATATCATTATGTAAATAATTGAGTTAATACAGCTTTAGACAATCCATTTACTTTCTCCAGTTATTAACTCACCCATCCTGGACTTTTAAAGAATTTCCCCACCCAACCCTCCCACTAATTGTCCCAAATATCAGTGGAGGTCTGCAGACTACATGAGTTCTTTCCTGCAAAATATTCCTCCAAATGATCTAGTGTGAGGGTGGCTATCCAGACAACCCCAGAGCTCAGTGTTCATAATTCACCATGGATCTGCCAGGACATATTTAATTATAATAATTCTAATAATAGCTAACATTACTGAGTATCAATGAAGGATCAGGTACTGAACTACTTACTTTCTATTACATATTTTATTTAATTCTCTGCATAATCTATCTGGGAAGTGATAATTGGCCCAATGTTACAGAAAATAACTTTTAAAGCTGGGATTCAACCCAGGCAGGTCAATGCCTTAGCCTGAGTGTCTAACCATTTTCTAAATTCTCTGCCCATGATCAAGTTTCCAGTTGCTGCTCTTCTACAACCATTCTTTGTACATACCTTTAATTGAATTGCTTGAATTACACCATCACCTTCCAAAACATTGAAGAGAAAGCCCCATTCATGATAGAATCATTTGCAGAATAACAATGTTTCAGTCAATGACAGACCACGTATGTAATGATGGGCCCATAAGATTATAATACCATATTTTTACTGTACCCTTCTATGTTTAGATATGTTTAGATATACAAATACCACTGTATTACAATTGCCTACAGTGTTCAGTACGGTAACATGCACTTCAGGAACAACAGGCTGTACTACATAGCCTACGTGTGTAGTAGGCTATGTCACTAGGTTTCTCTAAGTACACTCTATGCTGTGCACACAATGACAAAATCACCTAAGGATATGTTTCTTAGAATCTATCGCCATCTTTAAGCTACATATGACTATGCCTCTTCATTGTTTCCTTCATGCCTCTTATGTACATAGGGTTATTTCTTGATCCCATCAACCTTTTGGAAAAAATGCACGTTTTGCTATTTTCAATTGCTCCATTGTAAAAGAAGCTGTTGGTTCGTTCCACATTTCCCATCACTCACCATTTCGGTACATGTCTGCAGTATCCAACTGTAAGCCTCTGTAATTCTACACCACTGGGTTTCTTCTTATAACAGGCCAGCAGTGTATTCCTTCACAACGGCCCAACCAATGGCTGGGATTTTGAGGACAAACAGTTAAACTTCCTTATCTCTCAGTTGGATCAACTTCGAGGCATTTTCTGTCTAGACTGTCCCCTAGAGTTCTCCATTAAGAGTGTATCTCAATTCTCCCCTTCACTAACTGGTCCATACCCTCTATTGACCTCCTTTCTCTCCCTGTCTCACTTTCTTATCCCCTTACTGAGATCACCTTTCAAATCATCTATTTGCATTTAAATCCTTGTTTCTGAGTGCTTTTTCAGCAGCCCTCCCTAAGGTCTGCTTGCATGCCTAGAGCTTCATTCTTCTGTTTTCCTCCAACTTCAGGAGCCTAACTTGAACACAGCCTGGATGGAATTTATGATTTCTGTTCAGTTAAGTTCCCATAGAGGGTCCTAGCTTTACCTGTACTTTTCTAACACAGTATTTCTAACCTTGCATAACTTTGCATAATTTCTTCTCCTCTAGATTCTATTTTTCATTTGCACCCAGTACGCCATGCCATCAAAATGGCCAGGAGGCCTGTACCAGCTCCCTCCCATAGAAGTGGCTTTGTTGCTACTCTGACTTTTAAGTTAAATATCTTATTATCCAGCATCAGTGACCAGGTAACTGTTAGTCATGCTTTGAGTCCTTTGTGATTTCCAGAAAATTGGCCCAAGGGATACAATCTCTGTAAGTAAAGATTATATCCATGTTTTCCCAGCAGCTCATCAGAGGATGAGATTTAATGCTATTTCAGACTCCCATTTCAAATTCGTGTGTCTAGTCTGTCATAAAAGGCACTGTAAAAAATGTGGCTCTTAGGAGCTGATCTCAACTGAAAAAAAAGAGTTTTGGCTGAGCACAGTGGCTCATGCTTGTAATCCCAGCACTTTGGGAGGCCGAGGCAGGCTGATCACCTGAGGTCAGGAGTTCAGAACCAGCCTGGCCAACATGGCGAAACTCTGTCTCTAACTAAAAATACAAAAATTAGCCAGGTGACGTGGCAGGCACTGTAATCCAGCTACTCGGGAGGCTGAGGAAGGAGAATTGCTTGAACCCAGGAGGCGGAGGTTGCAGTGAGCCGAGATCCTGCCATTGCGCTCCAGCCTGGGCAGCAGAGTGAGACTCTGTCTCAAAAAAAAAAAAAAAGTTTTTGATATAGTTTCCAAATTTATTATACACACACACACACACACACACACACACACATATTGGCTCTTCAATCTTTCATACTGGATCTTTGTTCTTTTACAAATTAGATTTCCCACGTTCTTTTCCTGGAATTCCTGTTGGGCAAATATAATCTTTTCAATAAAAGATAAACATTTCACAATTTCTTGTAATAATTCTTTGTAATAATACCACTCTCATTTTCATACTCTCCAAGCCACTTAAAAAGTACTAGTTTATTAACCAAGCAATTTATCAATATTTATTCATAATGCCAATGGCAGACTTCTTGTCATAAATAATTATTGAGGTAATAAATAGTTTTATTATTAAAAACTGATGACAAGTGCAGAGTGATTGCCCCGATAAAGACTGATGACAGATCTTCGTATCTGATGCGACACTCAGAACACTGTGCAGATTGAATCTAAGGCCTCCTACATGGATAATAAATTGTTATTTCAGAGAATAAATGATTGATACATTTGCTTGCTGTGGAAAAAGCATTGGGGAGAAGATTCTACTCCCTAACTTATTTAAACAGGCTATGGTGAAATTTTCTTTCCTTGTGACAAATTTAACTTTCCAATAAAGTGACAGCTGTTTGGCAGAGCTGGGAGCAAAGAAGCCTTCTTTTTTAGAAGCTCCTAAAAGTCAAGTTCATTTTGGAATACATCTGGATGTTATCTAGCCTCCTTGGCTCCCTCAGCAGGTGGGGCCTGGGCCAGAAGTAGGAACATGGTGGGAAGTCATGCCTTGTGATAACATGGCCAGCTCAACAAGGAGATAAATGAGGTCTGTCAGATTACATTGGAGAAACTGCCACTGACTTTTGCATCACCTGACCCGGTGCACAAGCTTATTGTATTTTTTTCTATTGGTTTGATCTTACCTTTTATGACAAACTAACCCTGGAAACCAGCCATCTTTTGACAACCTGGGAAATGACTGTATTGGGATGAGGCAGGGAGGAGGAAGAGCAAGAGATTGAGACAGAATTGAAATTGTATGTCCTATGTATTTTTAAATGTTTTATTCATAACTGCTATTACTAAAAATTAAAATGAAATGACAAATATGGAAATCTCCTCAAAGAAAATACCTAAGATTTAAAATGTATTCTCTTTACATAGCTTAATCTATTTATGCAATGAAAGGCAAGGAAAAGAATGACAAATATATAATTTAAAATGTCACCCAATAATGGTAGGTGTGAACTAAAGTCAAAGAATTATTATATTTTCCAATGTGTATTTTAAGTGAGCAATTGAAACATCAAATATGACATATATTCGATGGTTTTGGATCAATTCTAAATGAACTGCTTATTTATGAAACACAAGTATCCACCTTTGAGGTCTGAATGTATTAGATGCCTTCATTCTTCTCTGTATATGTCTAACAGTGTGAAACGAAAGTAATCTTTGAAAGTCATTCTTGTGAAAATAATAATTTCTTTTCAGCTTTTTATTGTTAAAATTTTCTTAGGATATAGAAAAACATAAGTTATAGTTTCTCTATATTATTGAAAAATGATTTTTATATTTAATAACTTTGTTTTCTAGAATATGGACTTGATAAGAAAAATAGCAAAACTTCCTAACTCAATTATTTAGTCTGTGGTTAAAATTATGTTGAGTATATTCGTGAAATGCTATAGATTTCCTTTCCTCATTTTTATCTCAAAGTTTGGTGTTTTCTTACACATATTCATTTTAAAAGTACTTTTCAGCCTTTCAATAATGATAACGACGTTTGTATTCATTTGAAAAAAAAAGACAATGCTGCTGCAATATGATGCTTTGTAATTGGCAGATCTTACATTTATAGCATAAAGCAGGAATTATGGGCTTGCAAGGAGAGATTTTTGTTTCTTCTGTGGTATATGTTTAATTCTCTAGGATAGAAAATACATGATGTTTGAATTCTGACACTTATTAAATTAGATTCAATTACTATGTATAGCAACCCCACAGGATGTATTATGCTTTTCAGGGTGGACCCAGGACTTAAAATGTATTCACTATATCCAATAAATGTATGATTACTTAACGACACAAAGGATAAACAAACAGTCATTTCAGTCAACTAGTTAAAGGAATGGATTGCAAACATCTATGTGTGTTTTGCAGAAAGGCGAGGATGACTGTTAGCTCAACTAAGCAGAGTTTTCTCCCTTTAATTCAGGGAACAGTCCTTGACACCACCTAAGTGCCAAGCACTATGCTAGGCACGGGTGACATATAAATTCATAACTTCCCATTGGTTCAGTAAGCATTTATGCACAGCCTGTTTGCCAGAGCCTAAGCTAGCTGTTGAAGATATAAAAATGGGTCAGAGTTTTGCCCTTAAGGAACTCAACATGAAAATAAATAGAATGCAAAAAAGTGTTAAAGTTATTGTGACAGAGGTTTGAATAAGATATAAAGCTAACAAATGTAAGATCTCAGTAGCTATATCTGAAAGGGAAGGAGTTTCATGGAAAAGATATGACGAAGTCATCTTCAAAGATGATTTGATTTTCAACAATAAATGAAAGGGAGGGGACACATCTGCCCTGAGTAGCTTGATTACAATTAAAAACAACAAAAACAGTGACAATAGAAATGACAGAAAAACCAGTTTTATTTAAGTGGAAAAAAAGGTATAAAGATATTACATAAACCACAAAACTGACAATAAAACTTGAGAGCCACAATAATGCCTGGCTTATTCAATTAAAAAGCTTCAGGTATTGTACTGTTCCTCTTCACACAGTGAATAGTTTAAAACAGTAAACTAAGTGTTAGTGTCACCACTGAAACTGATGATGAGCCAACTGTGATTCAGTGAGATGGAGAGACTTCCTCAAATTTCTGTGCTGTCTTAATCAATGTGCATGTTCTTTACCCTATACTATATTGCCTACAAATGAAGTCCTCCCCACCTTTGAAGTTTGCTGTCTTGGCCCAAGAAACAGACCCATGAAGTGTCACTCTAGGGACCATGTGATCCTATTGGAGAGCGTGCAAGGTAGGGAGGTAGCTTAAAGCAGGAAACTGGGCCAACTAGGGAAGCTTCTTGGAAATTCAGTCTCTTCACTACAGTGGGCATTTATCCTTGCCAACTCATCTTTTGGTACGTGGTATTTAAACATTTCTTAAATTTATTTTCTTTATTTGTTTTCCCTCCCTCCCTCCTTTCCTTCCTTCCTTCCTGGCAAACACAACTAACTTCTAGTATAGAAGCCAAAAATGTCCAAACATTCACTTTTTACTGTGATTCTTGGTAGCCAGAACATGAGCATGAAACCTACATGTAAGAGATTAAGCATTTCTGCCCAAGACTTTGAACCTGAAAGGGGTGACCCAAAATGGCAGGGAACTGTTCATGAATCATTCTGGAAAGGACAGAAACAACCTCACTGTCTAGGGCAGCAGGATCTGTGCTACCATGTGGCACTAGAGCGGGTGGCAACTAGTCCTTTCCCAAAGCATGGCTTTGGCTGTTATCTGATCATCAAGCCTTCTCTGACAGTTATCCACTTCCCAAGCCTGACTCTCTGGCCATCTAGATTGTGTGATCTATCCCGTATCTGCCTAATACACTTTCCTTACTCTTGAATTAATCAGAGTCAACTATTTCCAATAAAAACTCTGACAAGAAAAGCAAATTTTTACAATACAAAACTGTCTCCCTAATTTTTCTACTTCATAAACAGCTCATTTGTCTTCTGTGGTGAAAATACTGTTCAAGAAACTTGTGCTTGCAACAAATACCAACTGCATGGTGTCTTCAAAATTATAACAAAAGTTGTTATTATAGCAAAGGTGAAAAAAAGTCTTATTGTTTTGTTTGTTCTCTGCTGGTTCATTCCATTTCTTTGGGCTGTTTTCCCCGCTGTTGGTACTATGAAAACACATAAGGAATATGATACACATATTTGATGTTTATGAGGCTGTTGGCAGAAGATACAAAATCCAATTTCTAGCCAAGGCTTATTCCAAGGCCACAATCACTCATTTGTTATCATCCTCCTTTTAAAAGCTTTAAGCTTACCTGTACAGAGTTGTGTGGTACAGAATAACAGACTACATTTAAATACTCTAAGATTTTTGATGACTTGCTTTTAGAAATAATTATTGGTCAATTTTTTATAGTTCTTACAGCACTATGATCTCGGCAAGAGGAAAAAAAGTTAAGCACTTAAATTTTCTTGACCTTTTCAGTAAAATTAATGAACTTTCTTCTGAAGACATCACTAGTATGTGGTACTTTTCTTTTCTATGCAGATTCACCCCATGAGTTTCTTTCAATATTCAAGTCTGGGGAAATTATTTTCTTCTTAATGAATTTGTCACTTTTACTTATTATTTTTCCTTAACAAACAAGACTAAAATAATACAGTTTCTGTCCTTTCACTGATTTCCAGGAAGATGATAATAAAGTGAGCTCTAACCTTTGCTCTTTAGTTAGTCAGAGTTATTTACAATGACAAAAAAAAAGAAGTAATGTAAATGTCTAATGTCAAAACCTTATTAATGGTATATATTTAAAGAAAATAAAGTCAATTTGTCAAGGAGATATCTTCACTCCCATGTTTATTTCAGCTCTATTTATCATAGTCAAGATATGGAATCAACAGAAGTCTCCATCACCCAATAGGTGACTCAAAAAATGTGGCATATATTCACAATCAATACTATTCAGTCATTAAAAAAGATGAAATCTTGTCAGAACAATGTGGATGAGTCTGGAGAACATTATGTTATGTAAAATAAGTCAGACACAAAAAGACAAATACTATATGACCTCACTCATATGTGGAATCGAAAATAGTAGACTTCATAGAAGTAGAGAGTTGAATGGTAATTACCAGAGGTTGGGAAAGGTAGACGGTAGGAATGATGGAAAAAGGTTGGTCAACAGACATAAATTTATCGTTATTCTGTTGCATAACTGAGTAACTATAATTAACAATTATCTGGGGAACCAGCCCCCAATATTTCAAAGTAGGTTCTTTTCTATTTTCCCTAAGTGTCAGCCAGTCTGAGAAATAAAGAGAAAGAGTACAAAAGAGAAAAATTTTACAGCTGGGCCTCCGGGGGTGACATCACCTATTGGTAGGTTCTATGATGCCCACCTGAGTCACAAAATCAGCAAGTTTTTATTAGGGATTTTAAAAGGGGAGGGAGGTATGAATAGAGAGTGGGTCCCAGAGATCACATGCTTCCTAGGGCAATAAAAGATCACAAGGCAAATGGTAGAACAAGATCTCAAGGCCAGGGCAAAATTAGAATTACTGATGAGGTTCCATGTCCCGCTGGGCATGCATTGTCATTGATAAACATCTTAACAGGAAACTAGGTTTGAGAGCAGACAACCAGTCTGACTAGAATTTGCCAGGCTGGAATTTCCTAATCCTAGAAGCCTGAGAGCACTGCAGGAGACCAGGGCCTATTTCATTCTTTATCTTCAATCACATAAGACAGACACTCCAAGAGCAGCCATTTTAGAGACCTCCCCATGGGAATGCATTCCTTTCCCAGGGCTATTCCTTACTGAGAAAAGAATTCAGCTATATTTCTCCTATTTGCTTTCTGCAAGAAGAGAAATATGACTCTGTTCTGCCCGGTCCCTCAGGCAGTCAGACCTTATGGCTATCTCCCTTGTTCCTTGAAAATCGCTGTTATTCTGTTCTTTTTCAAGGTGCCCAGATTTCATATTGTTCAAACACACATGCTTTACAAAAAATTTGTGCAGATAACACAATCATCACAGGGTGCTGAGGTGACATAATCCTCAGCTTACAAAGATGATGGGATTAAGAGATTAAAGTAAAAACAGGTATAGGAAATTATAAGAGTATTGATTGGGGAAGTGATAAATGTCCATGAAATCTTCACAATTTATGTTCAGAGGTCGCGTAAAGACAGGTGTAAGAAGTTATAAAAGTATTAATTTGGGGAACTAATAAATGTCCATGAAATCTTCACAATTTATGTTCTTCTGCCATGGCTTCAGCTGGTTCCTCCGTTTGGGGTCCCTGACTTCCTGCAACAAACAGTAAACATGTATACCTCAAAATACCTAGAAGAAAGGATTTTGAATGTTCTCATCATAAATAAATGATATATATTTGAGTTGATGAATTTGCTACTTATCCTTATTTGATCATTATATAGTGTACACATGTATCAAAACATCACATTGCACCCCCATATATATGCACAATTATGTATCATTACAATAAAACTTAAAAATATATTAATATATACATAAGTAAATAAAGTCTAGTTGCTAACAACATATTTATGTATGGAAAGTTTGTTTCCCTTAAAATATGTTGTCAGTATAACCTTAAGCAGTTTAAACCCATTCAGAATGTGTTTTTACTGTTATTTCAAATGCTTCAAAAACAATATCCACATGTAGGTATTTTATGGTGGTGTAGCTCTCTATTTTCTACCTAAGAGAATCTAAACTCTATAGTCAGAAAAAGTGTTTCATTTATTCAATCTCTATTCTCACCGCCAAGGTCATGGACTCAATAAATACTTATTGACTGAATGAGAAAAGCAGACACAGTGTACATGGCAGAAACGAGAACAATTATTGCAATGATGGCACCGTACCATAAGAAACTATGTAGCCATAAAAGAAATATATGATTTAGCCCTTCAGTGGCTTTTAAAGTAATTCACAATATATTCTTAAACTATTTTTTAAGCAAGATACAGAACAGTGTGCATATTGCAATGTTATCATTGTTATTCACATAGATTATGTAATACGGATTCCTTCTGTCTATCTAAAAGGAAGAAGCTGAGGCCAAATTAATATAAGCAGAGAGTTTATTTGAGTAAAGTTTGAGTACTGCAACCTGAGATCATAGATTCAAGTTGTTCTGAATGTACACTCAGATTAGCAGCAGTTACAAGTGGATTTTTAAAGGAAAAAAAAGGGGGGCGTGGGAAAGAGAGTGTGCTGATACAAAATTTCTTGCCAGGAAATCTCACTGCTTTACAGAAATAACTCTGGTTAGCAATTGGCTATACATTGTTAAGCTATTGGGCGTGGGGTATAGTGTCCAGTGTGGCATTATCATGTTAATTTATAGCTACTTGTGGCAATAGCAAGCAGTTTCAAGAGACGAATACATAGCTCCAAGTGGGCAGTAGGGTGTGATTGCAGTCTCATTTTAATGTCTGTCTATGCCTGATAATTAAAAGGACTTTCATTCTTCAGGAATAATTTTTTCTTTGACCACTTCATTAGTATTTGGAAAATGTGGGATATAAATTATATTTCTTAGCTAACCTAGAATATAGATCGCAGGATCAACTTTCCTATTGTGATAAAAATCTAATAGAGCCCTAGCCAAGTCTCCGAAGTACTCCTTTTTTCAATTTTTTTTTTGTTTGTTTGAGATGGAGTCTTGCTCTGTTGCCCAGGCTGGAGTGCAGTGGCATGATCTCAGCTCACTGCAACATCTGCCTCCTGGGTTCAAGTGATTCTCCTGCCTCAGCCTCCCTAGTTATCTCAAACTACAGGTGTGCACCACCATGCCTGGCTAACTTTTGTATTTTTAGTAGAGATGGGGTTTCACCATGTTGGCCAGGCTGGTCTCAAACTACTGACCTCGGATGATCTACCTACCTCGGCCTCCCAAAGTTTTGGGATTACAGGCATGAGCCACTGCACCCAGCCTGTCTCCAAATGACTCTTGTGATTTCTAAGAATACCTGTGAAATTCTTGCGCTTTTGTCTGTGCAGTGGAAAACAACCCATTGTTGTTAACATTTCTCTCCATGTGCAGGCAATGATACAAGCATCCTGAATGCTAGCATGTGTTCTTATGAGTCAAAGAGTGTTTGTCTTTTTTACTTTCCATTTCCATGGGACTCAAGGCCACTGTTATGATCACAATAGGCTTTAAACTTTGAAACCTTATGAACAACTGGGAAAGGAGAGATAGTCCCTACACTTAGGAGCAGTATTTATGGGTTGAAATCACAGAAAAAAGCAGAGAAAAACCTGGAAAGAAGCAGAAACCGTCTACCACTAGTGTGGAATAGAATGACTGGCCCAGGCATCCCAGGTCCCAAAACAAAGACAGAGCCTCTTCCATCAATTTATAGTTATTCAGGAAAAGAGAATAACTCAGTATGTTACTCTCCGTCAAAGTAGTCCCATGTTTTGGCAGGTGCCCCTTTTATATATAAGTATGCCTTTCATCAGAGACCAATCTTTTCATCATGAACGCACATACCACCATGACTTCCCACCACCCCCTCTACCAAAAAAAAAACCAAAAACACAGGAGCATATAGACTCACACAACCACCACTAAGGGGATACGTTTTCAGCAGAAAGCATGCTTTCCCTGTCTCCTACTTCTGCACTCAGACTAACACAGCCCCTTCATGGCTCTCTTTTACGTTGCTAACACCAGCTCACTAATCTCATCTTTATCTCCCAGAACCGGTTACATAAGTTGCAAGACCCAGTGCAAAACAAGATGGCAGAACCTCTTGTTTAGAAATTAAGAATTTCAAGAGGAGCACATGAAAGCAAGTACGAGACCAGAACCCTGGGTGACTGCACAAGTCACATGCCCACAAAGTCATACCTGTTCTCTGCACTTATAGTGACCATTTCAGGAGCCTTTGGCCTTTACCTGCTATCTTGTTTGAGACTGTACTGGTCTTCCTTGACCTATGTTCTTACTTGGGAGAGGGATAAAAGTTTGCTATCTACAATCCCTCTCAGCTCCCACTCCAAAAAAGTAAAGAAAAAAAAAATCAGAAAACAAAAACCTACACTTCTTACGCAAATTGTTCTCTCTTCTCAGATTTCAACAAAGGAGGAGTGCTGGACTTTAATAAGCCAAATGAACATTTTCTTTATATATTTTCTCTAAGGGGGCATCTGCTTGGCATAAATCAGCATGAGTAAGTGGAACCCTCAAGACTTGCTCCAGGATGAATTTTTAAGCCTACCTCTTCAGTGTAGGACTGGGGATCTTTTTTGTTAGAAGGTCAAAGAAATAGTGTCTCTAAATCTATCTTTTTAACTCTTATAGAAGAACCTGCTATCATTTAGATTAAGTTTTATCTCTATATATATTTATTTGCATGGGAAATGTCTGAAAGGAAACGAAATAACTACAACTATTTCTTGGTGGGTGAGATTTGGGAACTATTATTATTATTATTATTACTATCATTAGTTTGTCATCATTTTAGGTAAAGTCCTCATGCTTCTCATAGGTAAATAGAAAAACTAACTTCTAACATTATAAATAAGAAAGATAAATGTTATAACTTCAAAAAGAAATTTTAGGAATGAACATAAGAAATTTCTACGTAATCTTAGAATATGTTAAAGACCTAATTTTATAATGATGACAATTTTGCTCAAAATTGAAATGGAAACTATTCAGTTGTAAAAAATATGGTTTCCTGGTTTATAACTGCCCATGTGACTTAATACATGTGAAACAGTAGTTATTAGCTGGGTGGAAATTGTTCTAGGTTTCTCAAGCAATGGGGACTGTTATTTTGTGGTTTATGGGTGGTCTAACTTCTGTTTTTCATCACCCCAAAGTTATATCAAGTTGTCTTTCCAAAACTGTATCTTTCCAAGACTGCTCTAGGCTAACCATTACTGTTGGTCAAAAGTTATATAATAACAAACCTAGAAAAAGATGATAAGCAGACACATCAACATAGTGAGACCTTGTCTTTACAAAAAGTAAAGAAAATTCGTCAGGCAGGGTGGCTCACGCCTATAGTCCTAACTACTCAAGAGGCTGAGGCACGAGGATGGCTTGAGCTCAGGAGTTCCAGGCTGTGGTGAGCTATGATTGCACCACTGCACTCCAGCTCGGGCAACAGAGTGAGAACCTGTCTCAAAAAATAAAAATAAACGATTAATGGTTGTCAATATCACAAAAAATGGAAACAAGCAAACATTTTGTTCCTTCTAATGGAAGTACACAGCAGTATTATATTTATAATGTAGTTTTGTCTGTTTACCTACCTACCTACCTATCTATATCCGTCATCATTCTTCTGGCTTTAATTCCCACGTTTGTTAACAACACAGAAAGAAACTTGGCAAAAATTTCAAAGCTAAAACCAAATTTGCTTGTGTGGTGGTAGGGGTTGGGGGAGCTTAGATAAAATGATACTTAACAGACTTAAGAAACCACAGACTAAAAAAGTAAATCATGCACTTTATTTGGTCCCTAATTCAAACAATAGAGAAAGAGAAAACACACACATACCTCTTTGCAAGATAAGCAGAAAAACATTTGACGCTGACTAGTTGTTTGATGACATTAAGAAAACACTTTTTGCTTTATGTATGATGATGGTACTATAGTTATGCTTTTTAAAAGACTCATTGTGGTGGGATCCTTTGGCTGTCCCTTTTTCAGTTAGAAACCTATGTGACCAGTGGTGTTTTTGCCCAAGTTTTTCCTCTGTCCTGCTTGGCTCATTCCGCCCACTCAGCTTGTTCCATCCACTCAGCCTAGCAGACTGCACTTGGCTCGCACTACTGACCTAGATCCCACGCCTGCCAAGGGCAAGCCAGGGGTGGAACACAGTGAGCATGGCGTCCAGTCACTGCACATAGCCAGGTATACCAGCTGCTGTCACAGGGCAGGACAGCTTCAGGAGCCAGCGCAGGCACCGGCACCATGAAAGTCTGTGGCTGGATCAGATGTACCACAAGCAGCTTCTGCTGCAGGCACCCACATCTGGACGAGGGGAACGCAATGGCACCTGGAAGCTTGGAGAAGCCCAGAAGTGCAGAGACCCGAAGAAGGTGTCATGGCCCTGTCTCGGGGAGCCCCTAGGACTGTGCTTCCCAAAGGGCTTCCGCTTTTCTCTCCTTCTCATCTCTCATAATATGGTAAGCGATGTGGGCAGCAGGGAAAGACAACAGCATTTCAGCCTGTGTGTTGCTGCTCTTTCAGTCCTGCCATTCGGTGTGTCCCAAGTTCTTGTTCTTGTCCCACATCGAGGAAGAATGAGGCATATGAACCACTGGAGGATGAACAAGCTGGAGAGCTTTATTGAGTGACAGAACAGTTGTCAGGAGACCTAAAGTGGGTAGCTCTTTCTACAGGCAGGTCGTCCTAATGAGTGTCCAGCTCTCAGCAGAGAAGAGACTCACAGTGGATAGCTCCCTTCTGCAGGCCGGTAGTCCTGACATCTGTGTTTGTCTGACTTGATCCAGGGTTTTTATGGGCTCAGAATGGGGAAAGTGCATGCTGATTGGTCCATGGGCAGCCATGGGTGGGCCTGGAAAAAGCACCATAAGTTCTCACTCAGGGTGGTGGATTCCATCAGGAACTGACAGTCCAGCCCCAGGCTTCATGTCCTCTTTGGCTTGAAGATGGGGCTTCACCTGTGAGACCCACCCCTTTCCACTCAGGAGCCTGTCTACCTCCTGCTGCCATCAACATGCTGTCCATGGCTGTTGGACAGTATGGACATGTTCCCAGCCTGTTCATGAGGAGGGTGTCTGCAGGCCTGTGCTGAGCCACCCTCAGACCCTCCTTGGTCTCCCTCCAGTGCTTGTTGGCACCCAATATCCAGAGGAGCAAACCAGCAGGGTGCTGGCATGTCAGTGCTATCCAGAGCACACACACACCCGGCCAGGTTGCAACAGCACCCAGGTTCACTACAACTCTGTTCAACCAGAGCAGGGCTGGGAGCGGAGAGAGGCCAGAGAACAGGAGCAGGCACTTCCGAGCTTACAGGAGTGGAAGGGTTTCCCGGGCCTCTGAAAGTGCAGGGATACCCAGGCCTGAGCTGTGGCTGGGTGACTGCAGCTGCGCTTGGGAGCATGGGGCTCCTGCCCACCTACTTGGTAGGGGGTGGGACTCCTGCCTGTTCCCAGCCCCTGCTGACTCCACAGAGCACTCAGCCCTGGCCTCACCTCCGCTACTTCAGCTGGCACCTTTGCAGCAGCTGCTCAAGACTGGCATCACCACCATCATCATTGTTGGCCAGGTACGGTGGCTGATGCCTGTGATCCCAGCACTTTGGGAGGCGAAGGCAAGTAGATCGCTTGAGGTCAGGAGTTTGAGACAAGCCTGGGTCACATGGTGAGACCACATCTCTACAAAAAATACAAAAATTAGCCTGGCGTGGTGGTGCGCGCCTGTAGTCCCAGCTACTCGGGAGACTGAGATGGGAGAATCACCTCAGCTCAGAAGGCCAAGGCTGCAGAGAGCTGTGATTGTGCCACTCTACCCCAACCTGGGCTACAGAGGGAGACTCCATCTTAAAAACAGAAAAAAGAAGAAGAAGAAGAAAAAAGACTCGTTTTTCAGAAATACTAAAATATGTAAGACAGAAAGCATATGATATCTGGAATTGACTTCAAAGATAGCATTAGGAGATATACCTAATGTAAATGATGAGTTAATGGGTGCAGCACACCAACATGGCACATGTATACATATGTAACAAACCTGCACGTTGTGCACATGTACCCTAGAATTTAAAGTATAATTAAAAAATAATAATAATTCGGTGGTGAGAGGAGTTGGTAGTGTAAATAAACATCATTGACATAGAGTTGAGAAGCTCTTGAAGTTGGATAGTAGTGAATGGGAGTTCATTATACTACTCTTTTCATTCTTGAATGTGGTTGAGATTCTTCAAAATAAAACATATGTAAATCAATACACACACACATATATATGTGTGTAAACATGTATACACCTGTGTCTGTGTGTATATCTATATCTGCATATACATCTACCTATCTATATCATCTTTCATCACTTTTGGCGTCATAAACAATGACTTACTGAGCGTTTTCTCTGTGCTGCATCCTAAAGGAAGGGTTTTACTATGATTATTTTATTTAATCCAACCAACACTCCTACAAGGTTAATGTTAGCTTGTATCTGTTTGGTAGATAAGATTTACACAGATAAAGTAACTTCCAGTTGCACAGCTAGTACAAGAAAGACTCACCTCCACCAGATAATTTATTAGTACTAATCTTGACTTTTCAGAAGGTCTTATAAAGCCTAAGTAAAGAGCTCCTGCCTTTTTGCTTGGGACTGAATATTAGCTCTGTCACTTATATTATTGGCCTTGGGCAACTCTGCAAACTCTGTGACTGCTTCATTTATCATGGGCACAAAACTGCCTGCCTCATATGCTCCATGACAATGTTTAAAATAAAATGAAGTAGTGCATGTAAATTGTTTTCTACATATTAAACTCCAGAAAGGGTGGGGATATTGCTTTCCTGTTTCTTTTTTTTTTTTTCTTTTTACTTGAGGTGTGTGCATGTGTGTGTGTGTTTCTTTTTGTTCTTGTTGAAATATCAAGGCCTTTCTGGGACTGCTTTTCCTATGTTCTTCTAAAGGCAAGAAGTTGAAACTACCGTCTAGACAATGAGGTAAAATCTTGTTGACAGAATTTCTGCTGACCTGTTGTTGCCCTGACACCCAAGGGTGAGAGAGCACTTGAGAACAGCAATCAGTGCCCATTTCCTCACTCTTCAGTGGACTGGAGATACTAATTGCCTGATAGTTCCTCCCACTCTGCCTGGATTCCCTCTCCAAAGGCTCTTTTCATTATACTGTTGTTTATGGCCAAATCCATGAGTCACATTTAGAAATCAAACATGAGGAACTCGACCCCCTCTGATATTCTGAAGCTTTGTTGAGCTGTTAAACAATGAGTGAAATAAATTATTATTGTTAAAAATAAAAAATTCAGTGGCATGAAATTTCAAGACAGCCTTTTCCTTTGAAGCCATGAATAATGTAGTTATGGTAATATAGCCGCTATTCATAATTACGAACACTTCATTCCTCCACATGTTCTCATGTCACACAGAGCAGGCTGGTGAGAGCTGGTCTGCTTCTGATTGTTTTTGCTGTGTTTTGCATTATAAATTATATTCTACTCAATCCTGACGACCCCAACTCTATCGCAGCCATTGGCACCATAAAAGTCAATAGCAGCATGTCTCCAAACCTCCCCTGTAGGACTAAATGTTTATCTTAAGTTAGAGCTTGGAATTTAATCCCAATCAAGAGTTAGATTTAGTTCACAATGCATCACTCTATTTACCATTTTAGCAACAAAATGAGGTTAACCACGAAATTACGCCTTAGAATTCTTCCTTAGCATGAGCCCTTCCAAGGCCCTGAGAGAGATCCTAGCTATTTAGTAGTCACCTTTTGTGATGATTTCTTTTTAACATTATAGTAAAAATCATTGATCTTGACGTTAGTCACATTTTGCTACAAATCCCAGATCTGCCACTTAGTAAAACTTGATATAGTATTATTTATACTTTATATTTTTGTGAGAATTAAATGTCATAACTCTTTAATATCTTAGTACATGCCTAGCACTAAATATTCAATAAGTAATATTGTTTATAAAAGACCTAGTAAGATTTATGATTAAAAGTAATAGCTATTTCACAACAACTCTCGGTTCAATTTTAACCTTTTCAAATCTTGAAGTGAAAAGCCTTTACACTTAAATATCTTTACACTTACAATTTATTGTAAAGTTAGTGTGTCCATTTGATATAATTT
>NW_012104698.1:5415349-5457233 GCF_000951045.1 Mandrillus leucophaeus | reverse complement strand
TAAGAATAAATAGCATTATAAATGCCACTATGTAACCCATGATAACAAACTAATGTCAAACTGTAGAAAGTACAAATACATTTTGTTTTGTAACAACTCAGTATGTTATTCATTTGTCTCTCTCTCTTTTTTTTTTTTGGCCTGTTATTGTCACAGTGCAAGTATTCAAATAAATACAAACATCATTGCATCATCACAAACCCTGCTCCAATTCTATTTGATCATTTCAGCAAAATAGTAGAATAATTTTGAATTTGACTTTAAATTCTATAATTATCTCCCTAGGCCTAGGGAACATTAGGCTAAACTTTTCTGATTTTCAACCTTTCTTTTTTCCCTCTTTCTCTCCCTCCCATCTTTCCAACTTACTTCTCTCTTCCTGCTCCACACACAGTCTTTTGTGCTCAAGTATATAAATTGTTAAAAACGGAAGTACTGAATCTTTCTAAGGTTCATGATTAATGATGAAGTAGGATTTTATTCAACCACATTCAGAAACATTACTATAACTCATGGTTATTGATTGCCTACTGAGTAAAAGACATTATGTTTGGTTTTCTAGGTGAATTACTATTTAAAGAGTTTGAGATACAATGTAGTAAGCCAAGGCTAGAGAATATGTAAACAGTACCAGTCCCAATGGAGAATTATACATTTACCAAGATTCAGTCAAATCTTAACTTTCTACATGCTTACCAGCTGTGTCACTTGGAGCAAGTTTCTTAACCTCTTGGAGTTCAGTTTGCTTAAATTTAAAATGGATGCTAATGATGCTTATCAGCTTTGCTTTGCTGTGAAAATTAAATGAGAAAAAAAAGGGCTTAGCACTAAATAAGTGTTAATTTTCTAACTCCTGCTAACCATCCACCCTCAGCCTTTTCTTTCTCGGATTTCTTTCCCGAGTCTTAAATTTAAACTTTTTCTCACTTTTTCTAAACTCACTATCAGATTCATCCCTATACTCTATAGGTGAGTAAGGAGGACTTTAAGTGTTACCTCAAGAGGTAAGACTACATTTCAAACACTCTTAACCTTATTTATGAATAAATAATAGTGTATTTTCTCCTAAATGTTTATTGCTGTATTTCTCAAAAAATGTCTCCACACAAACCATAAGAGTATTATGTGGGAACGTGCTTCTTTTGGGGCTCAGAAACTGATACCCCAAAGCTTGGCATTTTGCCGTGCAGAGTACCTGGAATTAAAGGAGATTAAAAGGCCTCAGAAGTAGCTTCAGAGGCAAAGCTACTTTGACCTTCTCCTACTTCAGTCTTCATCCACTCTTTCTCCCCTGAAGTGGGTCACAGTTACTAGTAATAAAGAAATTCTCTGACCTACCTTGCCTGCAAGCCATAGAAATTAGAATTCTTCTTTCTCAAGGTAAATCTTAGAAATTAGAACTCCTCTTCCCCAGCATCAACCATAAAACCTAGAAAGGTCACTCTCTCCCTTCTCCCTTGAAGACCTTTGTCAGGTACAAAAGAAGTTCCTCTTCAAAGGTTTAGCTTGTTCAGTGTCCTTGTTCTTTGTTCCCTACTTCCAAGGCCAGACTAACTTCCTTATTCTTTGTGCCTCCCTGTTTTAGTTTCAGTAAACAACTTTCCTGCCAGTCCTTATCTATGAGTCCACATCTGCTACCCATTCTGTAAATTACCGCTCTCATCACAATGGCTCTGCCCCACCAAAACTGCCCTTCCTGCCAGTGTAACCACATTCCTGCACCATTCAAGTTAGCCAGTCGGGTTCAGCTTAGATTGTACGGTCCAACTCCAGCCAGTCGAGGCAGGATACAGTAACAGGAACAAGTTGCATTAGGGATTAAAAACCCCTTTCCTCCTTTGTTCGGTGTGCTCTCGTGGTGACCAGACCTGTGAGAGGCACCCTTCTGCAGAAGTAAATTTGCCTTGCTGAGAAATCCTTTGTTTAAGTGCTTGTTTTCCTTGCAACACCAAGCATTTGTTTCTAACACCTTCATTCTAGAGGTGTCCTGCCCCATACATTAGAGGTGGGCAGGTTACACAGAGAAGCCAAGAAGAATCTGAACAGACAGGCCTTGTTGGATTTCCCCCTCAGCCTATTACCATTATAATCATACCCTATTGGCCCAATCATATTTCTTCGTGGGTGTCCACCATTCATTGAATCTAAGCATAAACATGGATAGTTTCCCTGGGCCTTTGAGTCTTCATTTCAGAAGGCTCCTGAGTTATTTAAAACTCTATGGTTTTTTGTTGGTTATTTATTTATTTATTTATTTATTTATTTATTTATTTATATAGAGACAGGGTCTCACTTTCTTGCCCAGCCTGATGCAGAACTCCTGAGCTCAAGTCATCCTCCCATCTCAGCTTCCCAAAGTGTTAAGATTACACACACAAACCACCATGCCCTGCTGTAAAACTTTGATTAAATAGATTTGATATGCTCATCTCTTGGTAACCTGTCTTTTGTTATAGAGTATCAGCCATGATGCTTCTGATAAATGAGGAAAAGTATCACATCTTTCTGGCCCTACACTTAAAAAAAAGAAAGAAAAGTGGTTCGTGACTGTAATCCCAGCACTTTGGGAGGCTGAGGCAGGTGAATCACAAGGTCAGGAGTTTGAGACCAGCCTGACCCACATGGTGAAACCCCGTCTTTACTAAAAATACAAAAATTAGCTAGGCATGGTGGCATGTGCCTGTAATCTCAGCTACTCAGGAGGCTGAGGCAGGAGAATTGCTTGAATCCAGGAGGCGGAGGTTGCAGTGAGCCGAGATAGTGCCATGGCACTCCAGCTGGTTGACAGAGCAAGACTCTGTCTCAGAAAAAAAAAAAAAAAAAGGAAGTAAAAAGAAAGAAAAGAAGCAAACAATACTGTAGCCACCTGATGGGTTATTCCATCCCACTGCACAGACAAAACAAATTTACTAAGAACATGACATTGCAATAAAGAAATGGTTTAATTGACATGAGACCAACCATGTCACGTGGAAGATGGTGAAGTTATTACTCAAATCAATCTCCCCAAAACTTTGGAGGCTAGAGTTGTTTAGGGATAGTTTGGTGAGCCACAGAGTCCACTTCTGCCTTAGGCCATAGAACAAGTTGGTCTTGGTGGAGCCGTTTGTCATCAGAAATTCAAAAACCTGAAAAGACATCTCAAAAGGCCAATTTTAGGTTCTACAATAGTGATGATATCTGCAGGAGTAATTAGGGATTTGCAAATTTTGTGAACTCCAGAATAAAGGGTAATAACAATTCATGTCTACACCTTAGCAGAATCCAGGCTCCTTATCCTCCTAACCTGGTGGTCTTTCATTAGATTTACAAAGGCAGCTTAGTTTTGGGGAAGGGCTATTATCATTTAAACTATAAACTAAATGTCTCCCAAAGTTAGTTTGGCCTAAGCCTGTAACCACCCAATGGGTTCACCTTGCCCACTGCCTAGACAGTGCCTATTTATCAAGACAGGGAATTGTGTAGAGAAAGCATAACTCATGCAGAGCCAGCTATGCAGGAGACTGAAGTTTTATTATTACTCAAATCTGTCTCCCCAAAAACTCAGGTATCAGAACTTTTAAGGATAATTTGGTGGGTAGGGGGCCAGTTAGTCGGGAGTGCTAATTGGTTGGCTCAGGGATGGAATCATAGGGAGTGGAAGCTATCCTCTTATGCTGAGTCAGTTCTTGGGTGTGGGGCCACAGAACTGGTTGGCAGGTCCACATGCGGCCATACAATTGTCAGACATGCAAAACCTGGAAAGACAGCTCAATGTTAGGTTCTCAATAGTTATGCTTGATGCTATCCTCAGAAGTATTTGGGGAAGTTGCAAATATTATATCTGGAGTCATGGCTGGTAATATTTAGAATTCTAGCCCCTTTCTTCCTAACTTGGTGGCTGGTGGCCTTTCATTCATTGTACAAGAACAGTTTAGCTTTGAGAAGGACTGTTATTTAAACTATAAACTAAATGCCTTCCCAAAGGCTGGTTCAGCCTATGCCCAGGAATGGACAAGGACAGTTTGGAGGTTAGAAGCAAGATGGATTTGGTTAAGTCTGATATCTTTCAATGTCATAATGTCCTTAGTTATAGTTTTGCAAAGGCAGTCTCAAGCCTAGGAATGACTAAGGGCACTTTGGAGGTTAAATGCAAGATGGGGGTTGGTTAGATAAGATCTCTTTCACTGGCATAATTTTCTCACTGTTATAATTTTTGCAAAGGTGGTTTTAATACCTGAGAACTACTGAATCAAACTAGGCCTAAAGAACAGAGATTTGTTCATACAAATTTGTCTATGTCTAGATATCACTACTAAGGATCTCAATACTGCCAAATTAAAAGGAATTCCCAACCTGTCAAGAGAGAATTCATCTTATTTTCCTGTGGAAATGAAGTGGCGATGTTGTCTGGGGTATAGACCCTGTGGTTCATTGTCGCAAACCAGGAAAATTTAGGACACAGACACACACATGAGGAGTTTAGGAGTAGGGGTTTAATAGAAGAGAAGAGAAAGAGAAACAGCCCGCTTTATAGAGAGAAGACTCTCCAAGCTGAAAGGGATGGCTGGCAGCAAATGTGCCAGATTTTATAGTCCAGTTTGAGGAGGCCGTGTCTGATTTACATAGGGCTCACAGATTGTATGGCATTTACATAGCGTGCAGGGAAGGGTGGTCACCTCACTCTAATCTTATTATGCAAATAGCCTTTCCAGTTGATCTGCTCCATCTTATCTCTTCCTTATGGTACACTTGGCTGACAGAGAACGGAAGATGGAGCCGCCATCTTGAACATGTCTAGTCCCTAGTTCCTGCTGGTATTCACCTATGCAAGTTCCCAGCCTACTTGTCTGTGTCTGCAACTCGACTTTACAGTCTGCTCTTTGTTGGAAAATGATTTAGGGCTGCTTTTCATTAAAAAGAACAGCCTTACTCCCATACTCTTACTAACTACCTAAGTGATTTCTTCTTGACTCCTATATCAGAAACAATGCTGAAAATCAGAATTTATGTGGTTGAAAGAAGTTCCTTGTTTCCTATTGTTGGTATATTTAGTTTCAATGGAATATTTAGTGTTCAATAAGCTTTGCTTCTAAAGGGACACTGATTTGGGACAGCTCTCATCTAAACTCTTGATATGCTGTGGCTTCTACTCTCTGTCTGTGGTCAGCTTCCTTACTGAATGAAATCTACGTGACAGAAAGCTATCAGTAGCTCAATCATGTGTAAGTCCCAAGATTTTCCTATTTCAGATCTGATAACTGTGTGCTTCAGTAATTTACCATTTGCCGGTCTTACAGAGCAAGCCAAAAAAAGTAGGCTGTGGGTGAGATTCAGAAAAAGAACAGGCATTTGTGAATTGCTAGCCAGATTTTGAGCTAGGAACATTTTTTTTAATTCAATTTAATTCTTATGACTTTACTGAAATACTGCAAGTTAGATGTTTTAATCCTATTTTGCGAATGAAGAATTTATTTGGACAACTTAAGCAACTTGTCTGAGGTCATGCGGCTGGGGAGTGATGAAGTCTTTGAAATCCAGATTATAATTCAAAATAGATTGGAACCTGATTACAGCCTGCTATGTTGACTCTCACCTATAATCTCAACAACTTAGGAGGCTAAAGCAAAAGTATCCCTTGAGTATTGTTTGAGGACAGAAGTTCAAGACCAGCCTGGGCAATATAGTGAGACCTCATATCTAAAAATAAATTATTTTTAAATTAGCCAGGTGTAGTTGCACACATCTGTAATTCTAGCTACTTGGGATGCTGAGGTAGAAGGATTGCTGGAGCCCAGGAGTTCACACTCCACATTCCAGCCTAGGTGACAGAGTGAGATCCTGTCTCTAAAAAATATAAATAAATAAATAATAACCTGATTAGAAACACAGACCTGAGTATACCACCTAGTTTTATCATTGGTTAAGTGACTCCGTGTCTCAAGATTCACACTGTAAAATCAAGATAAAAATAATACCAATCTGGCATAAAAACAAAGACATAAAAGAATGGAAAAGAATAGACAGCCCATAAAAATAGCCCAAGCATATATGGTCAGTTAATTTTCCCCAAGGACACCAAGAAGACTCTCGACAGGGGAAAGAGAGTCACTTCAATCAATGGTGTTGGAAAAGTGACTATCCAAAGGCAAAATAATGAAATTGTACCCTTATCTTACAACATACACAAAAATTAACTCAAAAGGGATTAAATATGGAAGCATAAAAACTGAAATCATAAAACTCCTAGAAGAGAACACAGGAGAAAATCTCCTTGACATTGACCTTGGCTATTTTTTTTGTATATCATGCAAAAAAGCTCAGGCAACAAGAGCAAAAATAAACAAGAGAGACCACATGAAACTAAGAAGTTTCTGCACAGCAAAGGAAATCATAGCAAAATGAAAGGGCAGCCTACAGATTAGGGAGAAAATACTTACCAACTGTATCTTTGATAAGGAGTTGGTATCTAAAATATTTAAGAAATTCATACAACTAAATAATTAAAAACAATCAAGTAACCCAATTCAAATATTGAAGAACCTGAAAAGACATTTTTTCCAAAAAATAAAACCATAAAAATGACCAATAGACATATTAAAAGGTGTTCAACATCACTAATCATCAGGAAAATACAAATCAAAATTCCAATAAGATATCGCTTCACATCTGTTAGTATGACTATTATCAAAAAAATAAGAGATGGCAACTATTGGTAAGGGTGTATAGAAAAGAGAATGCTTGTACACTGTTGGTAAGAATGTAAGCTGGTACAACCATTTTGGAACACAATAGGAAGGTTGCTCAAAAAACTAAAATTAGAACTGCCATATGACCCATCTGTCTTTCTTCTGGGTATATATCCAAATGAAATGAAATCAGCCCCATATAGAGATATATGCACTCACATGTTCATTGTAGTATTATTCACAATAGTTGATGTATAAAAACAATCTAAGTGTTTGTTGACAAATAAGTGGATAAATAAATTATGAAATATATTGTTCCTAAGGATATTATGCTAAATGGAATAAGCCAAATACTGAAAGAATACTGTATTATTTTACTTATAATTTGTAGTTTTTTTTTAGAAAAAGTCAAATACATGGGAACAGTCAGTAGAAGAGAGATTACCAGGAGTTCAGAGAGAGATGAAAATAGGGAAATACAGGCCAACAGATGCAAAGTTGCAGTTGCATAGGAGCAATAAGTTTAGGGATCTAATGTATGGCATGAGGACTATAGTTAATAATCTTGTATTGTATACTGGAAATTTGCTAATAGAGTCGAGTTTAGATGTTCTTACCTCTGTCACCCACCCTACCATACATGCACATATACACACACAAAGGTAACTGTGAGGTGATGGATAGGTTAATTTGCCTGACAGTAGTAACCATTTAACTAGGTATATGTATATCAAAATATAATGTATGAATTATATATGTAAAATAAAATTTTGAAAAAGAAGAATATCTCCCTTCAGGATGTTATGAGTCTACAGTGAGTCAAAACATTTAGCACATGCACCCAATAGTGTTTACATTTATTATAATTATTATTATTGCCATGATTATTTCTGATTTAAGTATACAATTCATGGGGAGAGAAAACCTACTTTCCTATTCACTACATTATATCCAGTGTCTAGTATAGTGGGATGTAACAGGCAATAAATAAATATTTGTTAAATAACAGATATCTTTTTCTCTCTGGTGCATATTCCCCCTGTAGTAACTTTCTGATACAATATGCAAAAATGAGAAAGCCAATGAAGCCAACAATTAATACTATTAAATATTGAAACTTCACCTTTTGCCAGTAACAAGAGCAGAATCAACAGATTGCCCTAGGTGGTTAACCAAATAGAGCCCTAACAGGGTGCCCATGGTCAATGTCAGGCCCAATAGGGCTAGTGCCATTCCCTGCCAGCTGGGCTATCAGTCCACACTGCCTAGGAACTCTCCCAGCCAAATTCTGTAACAATATAATTTTCTTGTACTCAAAATGCACTTCTTGGTAAAGCACCATGGAAAGAAACTTGAATTTGAGAGATTGGAACATTAAATTTCTGGTGTAGAACAAGAAACATACCTGGAAAAAAAAAAAAAAAGAATGCTGAGTATTGTGTAGTATACATCGCCAGGAGATCCACAACTTCTTCCTTACTGTCAGATAATCCTTACGGTTCTGTTTAGTTGACTATCAGGTTATTGCTGCCATACACATAATTGGGCCCTGGAATGATCTTATAACCACTATAAAAGACATTAGGATTCATAAAAAGGCAATCATTTTGATAGGTAAAGAATCCTGAATCTGGGAGCAATCTCATATAATTTAGTCTGAAAGACCAGCCCTATCAGAATCTCCTGGAAAGACTGTAAAATAAATGAATACTTACTTACCTCCAAACCTACGTACATAATAAGACATTACACTAAATGGAATAAGCCAAATACTGAAAAAAGAATACTGCATTATTTAACTTATATGTAGATTTTTTCATGCATGCATAACACCTAAGATACATCATTATCTCGGTTATTCTGAAAAGTTTTATCAGGAGATAATTTTTAACAAACCTCCCTGGTTCTAATGACCTGAGAGTTTTAATAAATACTTTGATTTAATTAAAGTTACTAGTTTTACAGATGAGTGAATCACAGAAGAGAACACCCAGTTGTCAGTAGAACCTCCCTTCTGCATATTATTATAGTAATATTTATATGATGCTATATAAATCTATATAATTATGCCAGCCTTCTTTCACTTTTGATGGCATGGTTAAGTTTCAAGGACCCTGGATTCCTTGTCTTCTTTTCAAACTCTGGTTTTCAACAAATTGTGGTATTTAAATTTCTATATAATCACAAAATTATAATTTTAAAGATATGCATGCTTTGTCTGGAATAACATATTTCAAACAAGAAAAGATCAGAAGATTGTGTAGAAATAGGATTTAGAGGAAATCAGGGAGATGGAATGAATATAAATGGTTCTTAGTAGTATGAACCGTGACAATGTAATTTTTCCTTGAGTTGATGCTGTTAATAAAAGATGAATTACTATGTGGTACTCTTATGGCTCACACAATATTAAAATGAACATAAAAGTCCCATTGAACACGTGGGTCATTATGAAAGTATTATGAAGTCATATGTGGATTCAAGCAAAAGAATGGGGAGTTTATATAAAACTTTCATTGGCATGTTTAGAGTGCATTTTAGCAAGAAGCAGATACCAACAAGGGCATTGATGACTGTTGATTCCTCCAGTGTATTTATTCTTTGAATCAGGACAAAACCTTGAAAGAGATGCCCAATAGAGTTGAACAGGCATAGCAGTCCCAGAGGGATTTTTAGATATAATATTTACAGTGCAGACATTCTTTGCATTTATAATCTTAGGTTCCCATTTACTAGCTCAATGGCTACAAGAAGTGTACTGAACACCTGTAACTCTATGTTTATGTTATGTACAACTTCATATTGGTTTCATGAAGTTGAAGTTGCAATGAGGGAGTATATGCAAAATGCTTTAGCATGGCATTGACCACCTGGTGAATGTTTACTAATGTCATTGTTATTGGGATTATTATTAGTCTGGGTTGAATTGACTTGACAGATCAATATGCTTAGTTGGAGAAACTTCAGCTTCTGGTCTTTAAATGGTCGGTATATAAACCTGGCAAACCCTCCTTCCTTTTCATTTTGTTTTTCTTTTTTTTGAGATATGGTCTTCCTCTGTCACCCAGGTTGGAATGCAGTGGCATGATCTCAGCTCACTGAAACCTCCACCTCCCAGGCTCAGGTGATTCTCCTACCTCAGCCTCCCCAATACCTAAGACTACAGGTACACACCATCATGGCAGGCTAATGATTTTTATTTTTTGTAGAGACAGAGTTTCACTGCATTGCCCGGGCTGGTATCAAACTCCTAGACTCATGCCATCCCGCCACCTCAGTCTCTCAAAGTGCTGGGATTATAGGCATGAGCCACTGTGCCCAGCTTCTCCTTCTCTTCTTACCATTTAATTTTTAATGTCATTACAAATTCTTAGCTTGAAAATACATGGATAAGAGTCTGTTTGGTGGAAAATCCTTCTCGATGCTCTACAATAGAGTCCTATGTCTATATGTATATATGTATATACCAGCATACCTCAGAGATTTTGTAGGTTCAGTTTCAGGCCAATGCAAAAAAGTGAGTATTACAATAAAGCAATTCACACTTTTTTGTTGTTGTTGTTTCTCAGCACATATAAAAGTTATGTCTATACCATACTATAGTCTATTGAGGTTCATGCCTCAATGTTGATGACTGTTGACTGATCAGAATAATGATTGTGGAGGGTTGGGGTGGCTGTAGCAAAGACAATAGTGAAGTATGCCACATCGACTGATCTTTCCTTTCACAAAAGATTTCTCTGTAGCATGTGATGCCGTTTGATAGCATTTTACAAACTACAATAGAAATTCTTTCAAAATTGGAGTCAATACTCTCGAACTCTGTCACTACTTTATTAAGTAAGTCAATGTAATAATCTCTGTATTGTTCCTCTGTTGGCATTTCAACAGTGTTCACAGCATCTTCACCAGGAGTAGATTCAACCTCAAGAAACAAGTTTAATTGTTCATCCATAAGAAACAACTCCTCATCCATGAAACTTTGATCATAAGATTGCAGCAAGCCAGTCACATCTTTGGGCTCCACTTCTCTTGATATTTTCACCACATCTGCAGTTACTTCCTCCACTGAAATCTCGAACCCCTCCAAGTCATCTATGATTTAACTCCTATAAATTTTAGTATTTTTACCTCCTCCCATGAATCACAAATGTTCTTACTGGCATCTGGAATGGTGAATTCTTTATGAAAAATTGCCAATGTACTTTCCCCAGATGGCTCAGAAGAATCTGTGGCAGCTATGGCTTTAACAATATATGTGTCTTAAATAACATGTGAAAGTCAAAACTACTCCCTAACCTGCAGAATGGATGTTATGTGATCAAGCATAAAAACAAGATAAATCTTTCTGTATATCTCCATCAGAGATCTTGTGTGACTAGGTACATTGTTAATGAACAGTAATATTTTGAAAAGTTTCTTCTAAGCAATAGGGCTCAACAGTGGGCCTAAAGTATTCAGTAAACTATGTGTAAATAGATGAGCTGTCATTCGGGCTTTGTTTTTTCCATTACAGAGCACAAGCAGAGTAGACTGAGGATAGTTCTCAAGGACCCTAGGGTTTTTGACATGTTAAATGAGCATTGGCTTCAACTTACAGTCATCAGCTTCAATGGCCCCTAACACAATTGTCAGCCTGTTGTTTGAAGCTTTGAAGCCAGACATTTATCAGGGGAACCCGCCCCCAATATTTCAATGTAGGTTCTTTCTATTTTCCGTAAGTGTCGGCTGGTCTGAGAAATAAAGAGAAAGAGCACAAAGAGAGGAATTTTACAGCTGGGCCACCAGCGGCGACATCACATATTGGTAGGACCATGATGCCCACCTGAGCCTTAAAGCCAGCAAGTTTTATTAAGGATTTCAAAAGGGGAGGGCATGCAAGAACAGGGAGTAGGTCACAAAGATCACATGCTTCAAAGCGCAGAAAGGAGAACAAAGATCACATGCTTCTGAGGAAACAGGATAAAAGGCAAAACAGAACTACTAATAAGGGTCTATGTTCAGCTGTGCATGTATTGTCTTGATAAACATGTTAAACAACAGAAAACAGGGTTTGAGAGCAGAGAACTGGTCTGACCTCAAATTTACTAGGGCGAGTTTTTTTCCCTCACCCTAGTAAGCCTGAGGGTACTGTGGGAGACCAGGGCGTATTTCAGTCCTTATCTCAACTGCATAAGACAGACATTCCCAGAGCAGCCATTTACAGACCTCCCCAGAGGAATGCAATTCCTTCTCCAGTGTATTAATTATTAATATTCCTTGCTAGGAAAAGAATTTAGCGACATCTTCCCTACTTGCATGTCCATTTATAGGCTCTCTGCAAGAAGAAAAATATGGCTCTATTTTGCCTGACCCCACAGGCAGTCAGACCTTATGGGTGTCTTCCCTTGTTTCCTAAAAATCGCTGCTATTCTGTTCTTTTTCAAGGTGTACTGATTTCATATCGTTCAAACACACATGTTTTACAATCAATTTGTACAGTTAACACAATTATCACAGTGGCCCTGAGGTGATGTATATCCTCAGTTTAGAAGATAACAGGATTAAGAGATTAAAGTAAGACAGGCATAAGAAATTATGAAAGTATTATTTGGAAACTGGTAAATGTCCATGAAATCTTCACAATTTATGTTCCTCTGCCTTGGCTCCAGCCAGTCCCTCCATTCGGGGTCCCTGACTTCCCACAACAGACATTAACCTGTGTTCTCTGGCTATGAAGTAATAGATGGCATCTTCTTCTGATAGAACTTTGTTTATCTCCATTGAAAAACTGTTGCTTAGTGTAGCCACTTTCATCAAGGATCTTAACTAGAGCTCCTGGATAACTTGCTGCAGCTTCTGTATCAACCCTTGCTGCTTCACATTGCACTTTTATGTTACAAAGACAACCTCTTTCCTTAAACCTCATCAACCAACCTCTGATGGCTCCAAACTTTTCTTCTGCAGCTTCCTCACCTCTCTTGGCCTTCATAGTATTGAACAAGATGTGAGCTTGCTCTTGAATTAGGCTTTGGCCTAAGGAAATGGTGTGGCTGGTATAATCCTCTATCCAGACTACTAGAGCTTCCTCAAAATCAGCAGTAAGGCTGTTTTGTTTTCTTATAATCTGTGTGTTCACAGAGTTGCACTTTTAGTTTCCTTTAAGAACTGCTGTTCTACTCACAACTTGGCTGTTTGGTACAAGAGGACTTGCCTTTGGCCTATCTGGGCTGTTGGCATGACTTCCTCAGTAAGCTTAATCATGTCTAGCTTTTAATTTAAAGTGACAAACATGCAACTCTTGCTTTCACTTGAACTCTTAGAGCCCATTGTAGGGTTCTTAGCTGGCAGAATTCCAATATAGTCATGTCTTAGGAAACAGGGAGGTCTGAGAGGAGAAAGAGACTTGGGGAAAAGGCAGGTCAGTGGAGCAGTCAGAACGCACATGATGTCCATCAATTAAGTTCACCATCTTATATGAGTGTGGTTTGTGGTACCCCAAAATAGTGAAAAATTGAAGTATTGCAATAATTGCCAAAATGTGATACAGAGAAATGAAGTGAGGACATGGTTTTGGAAAATTGGCACTGATACACCTGCTTTAAAAAGGGTTTACACAAACCTTTCCTTTGTAAAAGGAAAAGTGTAATAAAATAATGTAATGTTTTATTATTGTTTTTATTGGAACCCAAGGTCTTTATGTTATGCTGGCAGCTTTATATTATTATGAGTTAGCCCCAAGTCACCATTTTGAACCCTTGGTAAAGCTAAATTCTCTGTTGCTGTCACTGTCTTTATTTCTTAAGATACAAGCAGCATGTCTCATCCCTTTTTCTTTCTTTCTTAATTATCTTTTTGTTAGAAGCAAGTAATTCCAGGCTTTGGAATGACAACAAATATCCAAACTTGAATACCCTAGAAAGTTTTTAGAAAAGATGCCATAGTTCTTTTGGGATAAAAAAAAAAAAATACTCAGAAGAAGTATAATGTCTTCTTTAAATATCAGAAGAGCTCAAAATTAGACATGTTGAAATGATGAAAGCTACAAAATGCCAAAGTAGGCCTTACAAGAAATAATCAAAACCCAAAATATAAAGCAAGCTGTTTAGAAATCGAGTTTTCTATTGCTACAAGGCTTCAGGAAGGGTTAAAGCTAATACGACTACTTCAAGGTGATAAAAAATAAGAGCAAGCCATTTCTTTCTTTCATTCTTTTCTTCCATCCTTTCCTCATTTCTTCCCTCCCTCCTTTCTGTTTTTCCTTTTATTTTTTGTTTTGACTTTTTGTATATTATTTAAAAATTTCTCAACATGACTTTAAAAAATCAAAGATGTAGATGACTTATTGATGGAAATGATGCTGAAGACATACCCCACACAATGAGCTGTTGGAGGAGATGCCATCAATGACCCTGCAATCCCAGGGTTTTAAAGACCTTCTGACTTCCAGTCCTGACATTATCCTCCGTATTTTTCTGCTTATTTAAATGATATAGACAAGTTAAAAGATATTCTGGCCTTATTTGGGTCTATCATTAAAACAAGTAGGAGTAGACAACAGAAAACTGTGCAACTATTCAAAAGTGTGATGTCAGACTCCCCAAATAGGAACAAAACAGGCAGAGTATCCAGGTAGAAATAATCAAATATAACCAAAAACCTCTTTTCATTGTCAAATCTTGTGGCTGAAAGTCAAGCTGTGTCTATGAAGTGAAATGACTTCAAAGGTAGCATACAACACCATTAAACCTAACCTCCTAAAATGAAAACCAGGTTTCTCTGATCAAGGACATTATTCTTTTATCCAGAAAGTCACCATGGGAACAATCAGTAAGCAAAATAAAATGCTATCAGAAGTTTAGAACTGTGATTTGAGAAGCAATGAAGTCCTGCCATTGCTATGCTGATTAGGAAGATAAGACAGAAATTCTTCTAAACTAACTCAAATTATGACAGATAAGACAAGAGATATACCTCTTGCATATAGAAGTAACAAATATACTGGTCAGTGGCATTTGAGGATAACAATTGATAATAACTTTGTTTCCCTAATAGTGAAACATAATTCATGTGTGCTCAATTTATTCAAATCCTCTTGGATAAGAAAGATAAGGTTTACAATATACTAGACTTAGCGTGAAATCGGACTTTTGTAGATTGTTTTACAATATTTGAAAATGGACTTACACTTCTTTCTTTCATCTACTGAGCCTAATTCCAAAAGATGAAAGATGAGGTAAAGGCCAGTATATCACCATGGAAGACAAGCTTCCAAGAGTCCACGATAGACAGGCTGACTTTGGAGATCAAAGGAATGGCCTTCAATCTCATAGCTACAGTTGAGGGGATCTGGGGAGGTCATTTCACCCCAACAAATGTCACCAGAGATTAACCTGCTTGAACTGAAATGCAAAAGTATATATTCAATGTTTGTTCAAGTAATATGTGTTGCGCACCACACTTATCCCGTATAATAAAGCACAAGATACTCTCTTATTATGTGGTATATCTGACAGTCATCTAAGTCTTTCTCCACAGGAAAAATATATGAGAAGGAAAATTATTAACATTGTTTGATCTTTATTAAATGTATATGTGAAAAGCAATTACATAATTGTGACATTTTTTGAGAACAGTTCATGATGACCGAAGTTTCCATTCTTCAAAACAGTTACAGCTTCACTGGGCAAACCAGCCACTGAGTTCCTTCTATCTTGTTCTGTCGCCATCTTCCCTAGGCAATTCCTTGTGTATCTTTCAACGTAATCATGGTTTGAGTCAAAGAAATATGAATAATCCCTTCAAGTAGACAATTTAGCCATAACATCCAGTGATTAGGTTGTTCTATGTGCTTTTACTCATTTTTTTTCCCCCCAGATAAAAGATGAACAGAAAAATTGATGATAGTCTTGAGCAATGCATTTCCTCTTCCATTCTGACAGCCTGTGTGTCTGGGCACTTGGCTGGGTTTCTGCCGCCTGCATGGAGAATAGAAGCATTTGCATAACAATGTGGGCCTTTGAAATGCCTACTCCAGCTGCATTTCAGAGAAAGCTTACCCCAGCTGTAGAATGAATGCCTCAATCAAGGCTACAGCTGGGGTCCTCTCAGGAGAATGGAGTCTTCCTGGAAAAAGAAAGGCCAGAAGGAAGATGTCCTACTGGACCAAAAAATACATCCTTCATTTTGTCAAAGGCCCGACACAATGGGCAAGAATCTACTAAAAGATACTGAGGTCAACATGCATTGAGGAATAGCTCATTTGCACGTAAATTATAGAGGAAACCCAAGGAAATAACAGAAATGACTGTTGGCAATTTGCAGCAGTCATTTCTGTTATGAAACAACAAAGGCCTTCGGTTTTCATAATTTTGTTAATGGAAAACCAAACTCCATAAAATATTTTTAAAAGGTTTACTCTAAGCCAATATGAGTGACTGTGACCCAGAGAAAAATACAAAACCGAGAAGTCTTGAGTAAGCAGTCCTGAGGCAGTCGAGTTACAGTTTGGTTTCATACATTTAAGGGAGATAGGAGTTCCTGTCAAAGACATAAACCAATACATGTAAGGTATACATTTGTTGGGTCTGAAAAGGCAGGACATTTCAGTGGGGGCTTACAAGTCATAGGTGGGTTTTAGGGATTTCTTAGTCAACAGTTGACTAAGAGAGTTTAGCTATTGCCTAAAGACCCGAAATCAGTAGAAAGGAATGCTTGAATAAACAAAATTAGATTGGCCAGGTGCAATGGTTCATGTCTACAATCCCAGCACTTTCAGAGGCCAAAGTGGGCAGATCACTTGAGCCCAGAAATTAGAGGTCAGCCTGGGCAACATGAGACCCCCATTTCTACAAAAGAAAAAAAAAGCTGGGCATGGTGACATGTGCTTGTAGTCTCAGCTACTCAGGAGGCTGACAAGGGAGTATATCTTGAGCCTAAGAGGTTGATGCTGCAGTAAGCCATCATCATGTCACTGAACTCCAGACTGGCCAACAGAGCAAGATCTTGCTCAGAAAAAAACATTTTAAAAGTAAAAAAAAAATAAAATAAAAATAAGAGGGTTGGGAGGACCAAGACTCTTGTTATGTGGATAAAGCCTCAAAGGTCTCAGTCCTCAGAGAAAAGAGATGGTAAGTGTCTCCTTTCAGAGCTAAAGGTGTCAAGACTCTCAGTTAATCTATTCTTGATCCCAGAAAGGCCTACAAAGGGAATGCCTGAATGCATTAATGGTGATTCTCTATAGACATAAATTTCCCCCATAAAAGATGGCTTTGCAGGGCCGTTTCAAACTGGGGTAGAGTATTTTGATTTCTTTCATGATCTGCTATCTTTCCTATGATACTTTACCAAGTCAGGTTAAAAAGTAAGTCATGTTTCACTGGGTTAATTTAAAAGGTCCATTTAACAATATTTTACGGTTTGTAGGGTATGACTAAACTCTTGCCTTGCACGGTTTTAGGTCTTGGTAATTATTTATATTTACAATTTTGTGTTTTATTGACACAAGGAGTTTGTTTGGTCAGTTTTACTATCTCTATTTTAACCAAAATGCTGGGCAGTTGTGCCTAAATTCCAAAAGGGTGGGGGTATAAGGAACTGTGTCTGACCTCCTTTCTTATGGCTAGGGGCCAGGAATTCAGTTTTTAAGGTTTTTGGGGGTCCCCCTGGCCATAAGGGGTTCCACTCAGTCAGTTGCAGGGCTTAAGATTTTTACATTGGTTTACAGCTTTTTGCGTTTACATACAAAACCAGTGGGTTCATTTATTTTGATAAAATGGTAGCTCTTCAGTGGGTTTAATTTCATGTGGTATATATGTACTGATGTTTTTGAGATAGAAGAAGCCAGACTCAACACAGGCACAAAACAGGAATAAATTTAGTCACATAGGAAAAAGAAAAGTAAATAATGGAGAAAGTATATGCCAAGATACAAATTCAGAAATATATAATGAGTTTTTATTTTTATTAAATGAGAAACTGATGGATCCTTGACATCTGAAAACCTGAATTTAAATGCCAGGTAATAAATAAAAATGAAATTTAATTCCAACTGATATAAGTACTTAGAGTAAATTTTTGTTTGCATATAAATGTTTAGGCATTAATTTTTGAACTACTATTTTCCTGTGAAAAGAGACAAATACATTCTATTGAAGATAAAGTAGGAAAAACCCTGAGTTGAATGAACTCAATTGTCATTCTACTTTAATCAATAAGAAAAGTGTTTCTCAAATTTTGGTGTGCATAGGATGACATAGGAATCTTGTTAAAAGAGATTCTGAGTCATTAGGTCTGGGGTCAGAAGAACCCAAGTTTCTGCTGTTCCATCAAGTGCCTAAGCGAGGTTGATAGTGCTAATCCACAAACTACACTTTAAATAGCAAAGAACTAGATTACTGTCTTCATTAAATTGTAATATAAACATAAAATAGTTCAATTTTTCAGAAAAATATCTATAAAACATTAGAACAAGAGATTTACAAAACTGTCAGCTTCTAAATCATATACTTATTAGAAGAAAGGTTATCTATGAGGACTGTCAGGCCTCCGAGCCCAAGCCTACACGTATACATCCAGATTGCCTGAAGCAACTGAAGAATCACAAAAGAAGTGAAAATGGTCAGTTCCTGCCTTAACTGATGACATTACCTTGTGAAATTCCTTCTCTTGGCTCAGAAGCTCCTCCACTGAGCACCTTGTGACCCCCACCCCTGCCCACAAGGGAACAACCCCCTTTGACTGTAATTTTCCACTACCTACCCAAATCCTATAAAACTGCCCCACCCCTAACTCCCTTTGCTGACTCCTTTTTTGGACTCAGCCCACCTGCACCCAGGTGATTAAAAAGCTTTATTGCTCACACAAAGCCTGTTTGGTGGTCTCTTCACACAGATGTGTGTGACGAGGACCTAAATTAAGATATAATGACACAGAATAAGGATATTTATCCCATTTTCCCAGAAGCAGAAGTCTGAGATAAACAAAAAGTAAAATAAAAGAATGAGTAAGGCAGCACTATTTTCAAGAGCAAAGACATGGAGTCAATCTAGGTGCCTATCAACAGTGGTTTGGATAAAGAAAATGTGGTTTATATATACCATGAAATACTACACAGCCATGAAAATTAATAAAATCATGTCCTCTGCAGCAACATGAATGCAGATCAGATGGAGGCCATTATCCTAAGCAAATTAATGCAGGAACAGAAAATCAAATACTACATGTTTTCTCTTATAAGTGGGAGCTAAATATTAGGTACGCAAGGACATAAAGATAGGAATGATAGATATTGGGGACTACTAGAGGGCGGATAGATGGAGAGGCCAGGGGAGCTGGAAAACTACCTATTGGGTACCACAGTAATTACGTGGGTGATGGGATCATTCATATCCCAAACCTCAGTGTTACATAATAAATCCATGTAACAAACTGTACATCTACCTCCTGAGTCTAAAATAAATGTTAAAATTTTAAAACTGAATAATTGAATGATTAACAAGAGGAAATATTTAGATTTAATTATTCATATTATTATTATAGCAACTTCATTAAATATGCAAATTAAATGATTTCAATACGAGATAGAACTTAAAAGTAATGCAGAATCATTGGGTAGACTTTTGTAAATTAGAAAAGAGATTTATACATCATTTCATTTTGTGTGGCCAAAATTGATGTCATTTGCTGAGTGTATAGAAGAAAGAAAAATATCAGAAAATTCTGTGACGAAATGCTTCTATTATATTCCAACATATTTATGGGAATAATGCTTCATTCTCCTAAAAATAATGTGAATTTGATTTCATCTGCCCTGAGTTTTTCCCTTGGCTACTGAATCCCTGTGTAGCAACTCCCTCCTCCTCCAAACCATCCCTCATGTAAATGTATTCCTTTTGCCTCCTCTCACTTATCTTTTCAAAAAGCAGAACAATTGACGTATAATTTACATACTATAACACTTACATACACAATTATTTTAAAAAATATTTAGAGAGTTGTACAACCATTATGCTAAAGCAATTTTAGAATGTTTCCAATACTCAAAAAAGATCTCTGGATTTTTTTATTGAAACAATTCTAGAGGATACAATTCAGTCAAACAAATCAAGAACCTCACACATTAAGTGAGAAAGATAAAACAAAGCAAAAATAAAAAGCCAAAATAGTCTTTGAGATCAAGGCCCATAAATTTCTCAAATTAGGTGCAACCATGGTAAAGTAGTACTGGACTATTAGACTAAGCCATCTGGTATAATTCCTGATCTTCTTTCAAGTGTTTACAGGGGCTTCTCAGCTCTTAAGAGAAGTGGAAACAAAGGTGGAAACAGAGTGGAAAGAAAGGTGAATAGCATTACCTATACACACTCAGTAAAATGAAGAAAGAAGTGGGGAGTGTATAAGCCAGAATCTGTAATTACAAGCGACAGAAACTCATTATGGACATACTTTGCTAGAAGGGAATATATTGGTTCAGGTAGCTGGGAAATAGAGGAGTGTCTAGTTCCAGGAATGGCTGCATCCAGGATCTTAAACAATGTAACCAGGGCTTTACCTCTATCTAATGGCTTTACTTTCTTTTCAGTATTGGCCTTATTTTTTGGCTGTATGTGTTCCAACTGTTAGGAAGAACAGCTTCCTATTGTGTTAAGACTACATTTTAGAAATGATGATCCAGCAATAATAGAGGATTTGGAACACTTAATTCCATGTATTTATGTCACATATCAGGAAATGAGAAAATTTTAACCTTATATTAGTCATATGCACAACAGCTTAATGGGATAACTGACAGTTCCTCACACATCATGAAATGTGGTTGTAGTAGTTCTCCAATAGAAAGGATTCTTGGGGTAAAAACACACTGTGGGCTGGGCGCGGTAGCTCACACCTGGAATCACAGTACTTTGGGTGGTCAGTGTGGGAAGATCATGAGATCAGGAGTTCGAGACCAGCCTGGTCAACATGGTGAAACCTCCCCCCGTCTCTACTAAAAAAAAATACAAAAAATTAGCCAGGCGTGATGGTGCACACCCATAATCCCGGCTAATAGGGAGACTGAGGCAGGAGAATCGCTTGAACCCCGGAGGCAGAGGTTGCAGTGAGCCGAGATTGCACCATTGCACTCCAGCTGGGCAACAGAGCAAGACTCTGTCTCGAGAGAAACAAAACAAAACAAAATAAAAAAACAAAAAACACACTGTGAATTCTATAAATGCATCAAACTCTAAACATTCCTAATACCCCCAGATAACAGGACTTTGCATGTGTATGGGTACATGGTATGACTACTCCTTTTTTGTGGCCTCATCATTCCTTTAATACCCTGTGGAAATTTCCCTAGTTTATATTTTTCTAAAGGAAGAAGATTCTTCCCTTTTGAATCCATGATTATCATACTGGCATTTATCACCATATTTATGCAAACACTTGGGGGAAATGTCAAAAGAGGAGTGTGTATGTAGGTACATGTATGAATGAATGCACACCCACATGCACTCACATACATGTGCAGAATAGGAATGGTTAAGAGAAGTGAAATAATCTAACATCTGCTGGGCAATTACTATACGTCAAACATATTTCAAGTGGTATGCCTACTTTTCTATGTATCTGTTGCTATACATAGTTTAGAACTGAGCACTGGCTTTTAATATTTTAAACAAACCTAGCCCCATTTCCTAAAATAGCTCATAAAGCCATCTCTCCAAATCCCAACCCCTTTTGGATATAGATAAGCATACAATTACCCCAGTTAAAATGGGTTAATAAACTAGACACATTTTCTCATCCCACCGACCTAAAACTTTAATTGCATGTGTCTTTTAGTTATTTGATAATAGCTAATTTTTAACATAATTGAGCTTCATAAGCAGAGTCTTCTCCATCATCAAATATTAAAGGCCAATTCATATTTAACTCACATCAAAAAGATGCCCTTCATGTGCAACACACCACACTCATTCTCATGTCTCATAGAACCCTTCAGGCTATGTATTACTATCCTCTCCTTTATTTTTTTAATTCATCCCTTTTTTCTATCCCATTTATAAAAATTTTTTTAATTTACTTGGAAAACTTATTTATATGATAATTTTTTCTTCTCTGCACTATAGCCAATGGCATAGTTCACTTAAGTATATACAAGATCTTAAAAATCTTACCCTTTGGAAAAACTTCACCTTTCAGTTACTTTGTGGAAAATTACAAAAGACTGTCATTGCCTTGATCTCATCAAGGGAAAAAAAAAAAAAAAACACCCTAAACTAAAAGCCATACCTGTTCTACAAAAGTATCTAAGAAGAGCAGATTCAAATAACTCTTAATGAAATACATTCCAGAAATGGATAAGCCATTCATAGATCTCTACAATAAGAAATGCTACAAGTGTTTTATACTTGGAATTTATACCACGTAGAAGCTCAATTTCTGTAGAAAGGAATGCTGGACATTTTTAAATGTACTTTAATACAGAAGATTATTTCTTTTTTCTTTTCTTATTTTGTTTTAAATACAATTGTTCAATCTAAAAATAAATGTAATGTATTTTGAAATTTAATTTGTATTAGACAAAATACATACATATTTTCTACATATAGCTATTACATGTATACATATATATGTGAGCAATGACAGCATAAAGAATGGGAGAAGGTAAATAGATGAATTCTGACTTAAGTTTCTTACTTAGGACTTGAAATAGTATATTATAACTCACATTTTACTGTGATAGCTGAAGGGTGCATTTTGTAATCCCTAGAGCAAACATTAAAAACAGTGAATAAAAACAAACACATTTTGTGAGAATTGGAATATCTAAAAAGTCAAGATAGATGAAAAACATGGAAAGGCAAAAAATGCCAAATGTTGACAATTTTGTCAGGAGCAGCAGCCTCAATCAAAACTAAAAATAGTCCAAATTCTCTTTAATAAGTTGATAGAAAAAATTGTATTTTTATTTAATGAGATACTATTCATCAATAAAAATAAATACAATATATAAATGAATCCCAGAAACATCACTTTAAAAGTAAGAAACCAAACACAAAGGTATACATATTATTTGATTCCTGTGTATTTAAAAAGGAAAAAATTAATCTATGCTAATTTATGTCTGTTGAAACCAGAAGAGTGGTTGCCCCTTGATGCAACTAGTAGTAGCAAAGTATTTGTTAATTGATAAGAATTGAATGTGATGGAATGTTCTGGGATTACAGAAATGTTCTATACCTTTAATCCTAATTTGAGGTTTGATTATATGGGTATATACATTTGTCAAAACTTAACTGCATGCTTGAGATCTTTGTATTTTTTACTATATATAAATTATTGCTCAATATGTGTATTTATTTGCATTTATCTTTTATTATTTTTTTAGACAAGGTCTGGCTCTTTTTCCCAGACTGGAGTGAAGTGGCATAATCAGGGCTTACTGTGGCCTCAACCTCCTGGGCTCAGGTGATCCTCTCAACTCAGCCTCCCAAGTAGCTGGGACTACAGGTGTACACCACCAACCCTGGCTAATTTTAATATGTTTAGTGGAGACAATGTTTCACCATCTTGCCCAGGCTGGTCTCAAACTCCTGGGCTCAAGCAATCCACCCGTCTCAGCCTGAGGCCAGAGCCACCACACTCAGCTCTATATATATATATATATATATATTTTTATATATATATATATTTATATATATATATATATATTTTAAAGATAGAAAATGAAAGAAAGAAACCTTGCCCTGACTCAGCCTCATCTCATCCATTTTCCCCTTTATTTACTGTACTCCAACCTCTAAGTCCTGAGAGCAGGACTTTCATATATGCTATGTTCTTTTTGATGCTTATACAGCTACTTTTCACATTGCTGGCTCTTTCTTATTTTTCAAACTTCAGATTAATTTTTCCCACTCAGAGACTTCTTTCCTGGTTACTCAGACAAAAGTAGAATTATAGAATTCTGTATAAACCCCTCAGTGCATTTATCACATTTTGAAGTTAGACACACACACACACACACACACACACACACAGATAAACATACATATTTTGCTTATTTTTTATTTTTCCATTTGTTTATTTTTTTATTTATTTATTTATTTTTTTTTTTTGAGATGGAGTCTCGCTCTGTCGCCCAGGCTGGAGTGTAGTGGCGCGATCTTGGTTCACTGCAAGCTCCGCCTCCCAGGTTCACGCCATTTTCCTGCCTCAGTCTCCCAAGTAGCTGGGACTACAGGCGCCCACCACCACGTCCGGCTAATTTTTTGTATTTTTAATAGAGACGGGTTTTCACCGTGTTAGCCAGGATGGTCTCAATCTCCTGACCTCGTGATCTGCCCACCTCGGCCTCTCAAAGTGCTGGGATTACAGGCGTGAGCCACCATGCCCGGCTGCTTAATTTTTAATTTAATTTCCCAGGGACTGTGTTTGTGTTGTTCACCCTCATAGTGCCTCTTCCTTCTGTAGTATCTGTTACTTTAGAAAAAGCCAAATGAGCCCTAAGACCGAGGTTCATGGAAGACTAACTCAAAGTCATAGGCAAGGGAACCATTCTCCAAGGTATTTTAAGTCCCTTGATGAGGCCTAGACACTCGCTAAATTGTCAAATATTTAACTGAACTTTGAGTAACCTGGGTTTTCATCTTTGAATCCTCTTACATTGAGGTAGTCTCAAGAAAAATGAAAGCATATGTCCACATAAAGATCTAGACAGAAATGTTCATATCAGCTCTATCCACAATAGCCGAAAAGTTCAAACCCCTGTTTAATTTTCAACAGATTAGAAGAAAAGATGTGTCTGTGGATTTGTGTCAGTGTGTGAGAGTTTGTGCCTGTTCTTGTTTGTTTTGGCAGACCCTGGGGATATGGAGCATTGATGAGCTCTACAACATTGGTGACTTGATGCAAATATGAATGAATCAGAATCATATTTTGTAATTTCTCTTAACATTCAAATCATTTTCCCAATTAGAAAAGAAAAGTGTTTGACAAACTGTATTTGGGCTTCATCAAATTTGCAGTGTTTGAGGAACATATCAAGATGTTTGGTGAAAATAAACAGCAGCTGGATTTGCCCTTTCCTGCCACACACACAGAGTTTGTTGGAAGCCGTTCATAAATCCTTACTGCTCACTGACTCTGGGAACAGATGGCTCTTGGAGGCCACATTGATGGCCAAGAAATCGTCTCATTATTATCATGGAAAGCATCTTCCACTCTTCATTTAGATGAATGAATGGTGTACTGGTATTTCTATCCCAAAGAGGTGCTAATTAAAATAGAAGGATTTTCTCATACAAATTAAATCTTGATGAGAATCAGAGCATCACCCAGACTCCGAGATTTCCAGTCTCTCCTCTTGAGATACTTGAGTTTAATCTCTAATTTTAAATTTCTTATTTGAAATTAGACATGTAGCCCCATCTGTCATCCGACCTTCCAAACATCCATCATCAACTATATCACAGATGCTAGAGGAAAAGTGGGAGAGGAACTAGCTCTTATTGAGTGCAAGATCATTTATATGCATTATTACATCTTTTTTACATAAAGATGGAAATGCTTTGGCAATAGTGAGTGTATGCAAGCTTTAAGATCAGTTTCAAACTAATTTAAAATTATTTCTGAGTATTTGTTTGGCTATAAAAATAACCAAAGCAATCTGGCTTAATGGAATGAAAATGGACTTTGAAATGTAACTGACCTGGGTTATATTACTAATTCTACCTTTACTAATTGTTTAACCATGAGAAAATTCCTTACCTATTAAACATCAAGTTTTTCATTTGCATAATGAGAAAAATAATATTTTAGTGTTATAACAATTTAATGAGTAGGCATGTATGCAAATGCAAAAAAATGAATCTGGCAGATAATTGGCATTTATTAATACTGAGTACCCTTTTGTTTTGTTTCAGAGATTGGTGCTAATCAAATCAACTAGCAAAGTATCAAGTTATGATATTAGTAAGCTGATTTGAAATCCTAAGTTGACTAGTTTCAGCAACTCAGTAGAGTCTTGAGACAAGAAAAATCATGTAATTTGAGAAAGTTTTGTTACAAACGTCTTGATTTGTAGAGTAGAAGCACTTTGTGGGTAACAATGCTAAAAAGACAAATTGAGGTAATACTGTGAAGAGCTATGTATGTCTTATTAAGATTTAGTTTTTAAATATATAATAAAATCCATGTTTTTCAATGTAAGCTCATAAACTATTTGTGTTAGAATCATTCTTAATAGAAATATTGAATCAGAAACCCAGGAATTTTCATTTTGAACAAACAGTTCAAGTAATTCAAGCAATTCTCCTGCCTCAGCCTCCTGAGTAGCTGGGATTACAGGTGCGTGCCACCATGCCCAGCTAATTTTTGTATTTTTAGTAGATACAGGGTTTCACCATGTTGGTCAGGCTGGTCTCAAACTCCTAACCTCATGATCCAGCCACTTTGGCTCCCCAACGTGCTGGGATTACAGGCGTGAGCCACCACACCTGGCCCAGTGCAAGTAATTCTTACAGACTCTAATGGACAGAACCACTGATTTTAAAAGGTTACAATATTTCAGTTGTGGTAGAAACCCATACTAACTCTGAATAATCCAACATTTAAGTCTTGTAGCTCATCTAAAATAACAAAGTCACTCCAGTTTGATGTACCTGGCTGAGACACTGCCATCTTATGGGGAAGAGATACAGGATGGAATCCCAGCACAATTAGCAAACAGGTTCCACATCTCAGGCTAGGTTACTTTCATCCAAATATCTCCCCATGCAGTTGAAGATGGATTAGGTTGTTCAGTTTTGCCCTCATGACCTAATCACCTCCCAAAGGCCCCACCTTAAAAATAACTCAATTTTAAAGATACATCCTCTGAAAACTTGCAGAAATGTTGCAGCACTCTGTATTTTTCTGTTTCAGGTGGAGTTACTTGTCTGTAACATCCACTGGACACTTACTATGGCTGTTGTAGTCTCCTTGTATCCTCAATGCTTAGCATCGTGCTTTTCTCATTGTTGACACAATGTAGATTTATTGTTGAGATATATGAAGATAAGTAAATAGTCAGAAAGAAGCATCTACTGACAAAATAAATAGGAATTTAAAAATAGAGAACAATGAGTGCAGTGAGAAATACATTTGCAAGACTGTGGAAGATTTTTTGGTTCTTTGTCTTAGGGAAGCTACCAGTTTCTCTAATACATTTTTTCACCATCTTTTTCATGTGATATATATTAGAAAAATTAAACATAGTCTCACTTTTACCACTTCCAAAGAGTATTAGTTGATTCATTCATCATTGCATCTATCCATCTACCAAATCTTTAGTAATCTCCTGAAAATGTGCCTGGCATTAGAGTGAGCTTTAGAGCTAAGGAGAAAAGTAAGATAAAATTCAAACCCATCTGATGGTCACAGTATATTAGAATGCCCCAGATACTTTCATTGAGATACTATGGTAGAGGTAAGTGAAATAATTTCTCCATGCTTGCTTGCTTGCTATTATTTTTTTGTAAATTCCTTAATCTTAAAATTGTGATAATTTGATACCTTTCCCTTTGGTAAAATATTGATATGCAATTTAGTATAAAATAGGTTTTCAATTAACTTTTCATCAACAAATTGTTGTTCTCAGATAGTGAAATACTTTTTATTCTGTTATTTCAGGAGACATAAAAATGACCGCATTTTGAATATAGAGGTTCTTGTTGTATCTAAACCATATTCTATTAAATCGTGATTTTATGCACTTCTAAATACAGCTGTTTGTTTCAATATATCTTTCGTCTAATTTACCTTAGTTTGTGTTATAGTCTGAATATTTTTCCCCTCCAAAACTCACATTGAAGTTTAATCTCCAATGTGTGTCAGTATTGAGAAGTAGAACCTTCAAGAGCTGATTGGGTCAGAGTCCTCATGAATGAATTCATTCATTCACAAATTAATGTGTTAATGGGTTGTCATAGGTGTGGGAGGGACAGGTGGCTTGATAAGAAAAGAAAAAGAAACCTGGGCACTTACTATGCTCAACCCCCTCACCATGTGATATCCTGCACTGCCTCAGGGCTCTTTAGAGAGTCCCCAACAGCAAGAAGGCTCTCACAAGATGCAGCCCCTTGACCTGGGACTTCTCAGCCTCCATAATTGTAAGGAATAACCTCCCTTTTAAATTAATTATCCAGTTCCAGGTATTCTGTTATAAGCAACAGAAAACAGACTAAAACAGTTTGCCAAATAGTTATTGTGCCCTGCTGATGAGTTAAGTCTCCTTCCTCCTCCTCCTCCTCCTCCTCCTCTCCTCCTTCTCCTCCTCTCCTTCTCCTTCTCCTTCTTCTTTTTCCTCTTCTTCAGTAATGCAGAGAATAATTTTATTGAGTAACAGAAGGAAGGCTCTCAGCTGCGAGAGGGGGGCTGAAAGTGGGTAGCCGTCTGTGAGGCTGAGTCCAGGGTTTTTATGGGCTCAGAATGGAGGAGTGCATGCTAATTGGTCCATGGGTGGGCTTTGGAAAAAGCACCATTCTACTGGTTAAAAGGCATCATCCAGAAGGAACCAATAGAGAGAGAGAGGGTAAGATGGGGAAAGACATTCTCACTCTGGTCGTGGGCTCTATCCAGATCTGGCAGCTCAGTTTTTAGGTTTTAACCTGTCTTTGGCTTGAAGGTTAAGTTTCACTGGGGACCCATCCCTGTCTGCCTAGGAATTTGTTTGTCTCCTGTTGCTATCAATCTCTCCTCTGAAGAGGTACATCTGGCTGCCTTTAGGATAGGGATAGTGACTGCTCTAACTGCTTTATGCTGACAGGGGGCATTGTTTTGGGAAAACGGGGGTCAGGTCTCTCTAAGAGGCCTATCTAAGGGTCCCTGGTAAAAGGAAGCTGTTATCCAAGGCCCTATTTGCATGATCAGTTGGAGTTTGATGGTCTCTAGGGAAGAATAAGCAAATTTTACAATGTGGTTAAGTATGCACGGACCAAATATAGGGTATTATACAAAAAGGAGCTAAAAGGAAACAATCTAGTGCCAAAGATAACAGAAATAAGAAGTAAAATAGACTAATAATTTTGAAAACAATGTTGTGACCAGAGCTGTTTCACCCTTGTGAAATAAACTAATTTTTTTTTTTTTTTTTTTTTTTTGAGATGGAGTCTTGCACTGTTGCCCAGGTTGGAGTGCAGTGGCGCAATCTTGGCTCACTGCAAGCTCTGCCTCCTGAGTTCATGCCATTCTCCTGCCTCAGCCTCCAGAGTAGCTGGGATGCCAGGCACCGGCCACCATGCCCAGCTAATTTTTTGTATTTTAGTAGAGATAGGGTTTCACCATGTTAGCCAGGATGGTCTCGATCTCCTGACCTCATGATCCGCCCGCCTTGGCCTCCCAAAGTGCTGGGATTACAGGCATGAGCCACTGCGCCCCGCCAGAAATTAGATCTTGTATGGGGGAGGGCAGTTAAATTTTAAAAGAGAGATAGCTGTTCAGGGGAGTAGATAATTCCATGGGTGTTCAGGATTAAGGAGTTCTTGGCAAAGATGCCTATAGTGAGGAACAGAACAAAGACGAGAACAGCAAGCATAGGCAAGACTATAAAGAAGATATCCATGGAAGGTTAATTATTGACACTTATCTTTTGTGATTTTTAGCTTGAGGTCTCCGATTTCTTCACACTGGTGCTTCGGGTGCTCTTCTGGGTCAACACTGGTGATTCTATCCATTTCCCAGGCCTTTATTAGAATATAATGAATCCAATAATCTATTTCAGTGATCTTTACTGCTGACAGAGTAGAAAGAAGTGCAGTGGGCTGGGCGTGGTGGCTCACACCTGTAATCCCAGCAGTTTGGGAGGCCAAGGTGGGCGGATCACAAGGTCAGGAGATCGAGACCACGGTGAAACTCCGTCTCTACTAAAAACACAAAAAATTAGCCGGGCACGGTGGCGGGCACCTGTAGTCCCAGCTACTCGGGAGGCTAGGGCAGGAGAATGGCGTGAACCCAGGAGGCAGAGCTTGCAGTGAGCCCAGATCGCGCCACTGCACTCCAGCTTGGGGGACAGAGCAAGACTCCGTCTCAAAAAAAAAAAAAAAAAAGAAAGAAAGAAGTACAGTGTAAGTGTAAGGTCCCTCCCAATTCAGGCCTAGAGAGGGAGAAAGGGAAGGATGTGCCTTTACCAGTACTAAGTCCTCTAGCTTGAATAGAGGTGGCCCTAGCTCATGGGGCTTGGACTCTGACAGTTGTTTCAGTTCCTGTTGGAAATGAGCCAGAAAGTTATATGCTTAATCAAATCAGATGTTCCTTGGTCTAGCAATAAATAATTGATGAGAAAAAGCTGTCCATACATCATTTTGAAGGTACTTAAACGCAGCTTCTAAGGGATGTTTTTAACACATAGTAGGCCTCGGGAAAAAGAGTATCCAGGGGAGATGTAATCCAGTGGCGTGATCTTGGCTCACTGCAACCTCTGCCTCCCTAGTTCAAGTGATTCTCCTATTTCAGCCTCCCGAGTAGCTGGGATTACAGCCACATCCACCACACTTGGCTAATATCTTGAGAGAGTTTTCTGAGGTGGCTTTTGGTAATATCATTTATCTTTTCTACCTTTCCTGAGGATTGTTATCTCCAAGCACAATGAAGATGGCATTGTATGAGTGCCTTTGAGACCCCTGGGTGACAGTCATCCTAAACGAGGGGCCATTATCACTCTGGAGGTATTTAAGGAGTCCAATTTATTAATTAGTACTTTTATCACCTTAGAGGCTTTCTCTGTTTGAGATGGAAATGCTTCTACCCAGTTAATGAAGGTATTTACCCATACCAGGAGGTACTGGATGCCCCTTATCTTTGACATATGGATAAAATCCATCTGCTGTTCTCCCCCTGGGTAGCCTCCTATTCTTTGGGTTTTGTAGGGGAGAAGCCATCAATTGAGGGGATTATTTTTAAGGGAAGTCTCACAAACGTTAATGACCTGTTTGACCATTTTTGGAGATTTTAGCAGATTTTTACCTGAGAATATGGCCAATTGATAAATTGTATCCTTCCCTAGGTGGAAGTCTTGGGGAAGGATTTTAAGAACTTTCCATTGGCTGGAAGCTGCTAGATGAAGTTTGCCATCCTCTGATTGCAGCTATCCTGAGGGCTGAAAGGTGTATCCCCAAGAGGTGGCCAATTCTATTTCTGCAGGAGAATATTGAGGTTTTATTTCTCCTACGGAGCCCTCCCAAGTTAGAGGGGCCTCAAGTGGATCAGAAAACTGGTGCCTTCTCTCTGCTGATTTAGCTGCTTGATCCACCAACTTATTTCCCTTTTATAATGTATTATTGCCACTTCCCATGGAAGGAAAACTGAGGATAAAAGCCTGTTAACTTTCTGATGTTCTTTAATGGGAGACCTGTTAGCTGTAAGAAAGTCTCTCTCTTTCCAAATAGTGGCATGGGTATGGAGAACTAGAAAGTGTACTTAGAATCAGTATAAATGTTAACTGCTTTCCCTTTGCTTAATTAAAGTGCCCTTGTGAGGCAATTCACTCAGCTAGTTGAGCACTTGTGCCCAAGGAGAGAGGCACACTGTCAACAGTGTCATTCAGGGTGACTACTCCATATGCTGCTTTATGGATCCCTTGTTCTACAAAAGAACTTCTGTGCATAGAGAGAGTCCAGTCTCGGTTCTCTAAGGTGGGGTTTGAAGTCCTCTCTGACCTCAGGTTTACAGTACTATCTGTTTGCAATTGTGTTCAAACTCCCCAGCTTCCTCTAGGAGGAAAGTGGCTGGGTTTAGGGAGGGACAGGTTCTTAATTGGACTGCAGGTCCCTCCAGTAGCAAAGCTGGATATTTCAGGAGGCAGTTGTCTGTTAGCCAGAGACTCCCTTTAGAAGGCAGCAGTCCTGTCACATTATGTGAGGTATAAATGGTTAAGTTATTCTCATTGTTAAATTAGTAGCCTCGGATACCATCAAGGCTACTGCTGAAATTGCCCAGAGGCAGGCCGGCCATTCTTTAGCTACCAAATCAAGCTCCTTGCTTAGGTAGCCTATGGGCTGATGGGCTGAAACTTGGGCCTGGATCAGAGCTCCCAGGGCCATTCCCTTTTGTTCTGATACATAAAGACTGAATATCTTCCATATAGGAAGACTAAGGGCTGGTGCCTCAAGCAAGGCTTGTTTCAATTGGTCAAAGGCCCTTTTAGCCTCTGGTTGCCAAATTAAGGAGTAACTCTTAGCTGCCTGAGTTTCCTTTATTAGGTGATATAAGGGATGAGCTGTCCATCCATATCCAGGTATTCATAATTTGCAGAATCCTGTAATGCCCAAGAATCCCTTCGGCTACTTGAGGGCTTTGGGGAAGGAAAAAAGGTGAGGACGGGTTTAATCTTTTCTTCACCTAGTGCCCTGGTACCCTCTGACAAGATTAGGCCTAAGTAATTCACTGAAGTCTGACAGAACTGAGCCTTGGATTTCTAGACCTTATATCTTCTGGTAGCCAGGAAATTAAGAAAGCCTTACTCCCTTCCTGAGAGACTTCCTCAGTTGGGGCACAAAGTAGAATGCCATCTACATATTTTAAAACTTTAACCTGAGGAGAAAGAAACTCAGAGATATATTTTGACACTGCCTGCCCAAACAGGTGGGGGCTGCCTCGGAATCCCTGAGGTAACACCCTCCGGGTTAGCTTGGTGGTCTTTTTGGGGAGATCCTCAAATACAAACAAATATTGGAAGTTGGGGTGTAGGGGTATGTAGAAAAAGGAATCCTTTAGGTCCAGCACTATTAACCATTTAGTTCCCTCAGGTATTTGAGTTAGCAGGATATAGAGATTGGGAACCATCAGATAAATTGGAACCACAGCCTCATTAATGAGGTGGAGGTCCTGGACAAGTCCCATTCTCCACTGGATTTTTGTAACCCTAATATTGGGGTATTAAAAGGGCTGTTGCAGAGTTTGAGGAGGCCCTGCATCCTCAAGTTATCAATGATGGCTTCTAGCTCCTTCCTAACTTCTGGTTTTAAGAGATATTGTTTCTGGTTAGGGAATGACATAGGATCCTTAAAGTAGATCTAGATTTGTGTGGCGGTTGTGGCTTGACCACTTTTCCCTAGAGTTTTCCAAACTTCCAGATTAATATCGGTTTCCATCAGGAGGAGACAAAGAGTCTGTCCTGAAGCTATAAGGATGGTGATTCCCATGTGAGCTAAGATATCCCTGCCCATCAGAGGAGGTGGGCTTTCAGACATGATTAAAAAGACGTGGGCAAGCAAGAGTCTCCCCAACTACAACTAAGGGGCTGGGAAAAATATTGGGTTAAAGGCTTTCCTGATAAATCCCTATTGTCATGCTAAGGGATGAAGGGAGGCCTGGATTTGAGAGTAAATGACTGCTCTGGTATCCAGGAGGAGGTCCACCTTCTTTCCTTCAACATCCAGAATCACCTGGAGCTCCTGGATGGTAATAGTGGTCTGAACCATCAGAGCTGGGAACAGAAGCTCCAGGACCCACTAGTCCTTCTGGACCAATTGGGAGACTGGCTCTGGATCCAGTGACCTGTGTCTCCAGGAACAGTCCACCTTACGGTGGTTCCCACTGCAGAATGTACAGGGTCACAGTGGCTTCCTCATGCTGGAAGTCCTTCATAAAGTTCCCTGGTTTGCCACATTCATAGCAATTAACAGGTGCATCTCAGGGATTCTGCAGATTGTGAGCCTGTAAGGCAACGATTAGAGCCTCTGCTTTTTTCTTGTGTCTCCTCTCTCTCTTGGACTTCCTTCCAATCTGTATTGTAAAAGATCAAGGTGGCCGCTTTCAGGAGATTCTCTAAAGTACTATCTGCTCCCATGGTCTGTTTCTGCAGCTTCCTCCTGATATCAGGGACTGCCTGAGTAATAAACTTATCCTTTAGGACAAGTTCTCTCTCGACCAAATCAGGAGATAGAGATGTGCTTTAACAATACCTCTCTTAGCCTTCCCAGGAAGGCAGTGGAATTCTCATGTGATCCCTGGTCTATCAAGGATAGTTTGGAGTAACTGAGAGTCTTAGTTCTAGACATTCGTAGGCCCTCCAATATGCACACCTGAAAGTGTTTCTTCTTCCATTCTCCCATTTCCTCATTGGGGTCCCATTTAGGGTCCTTCAATGGCACTTCTGTTCTTCCAATTGGATAAGGCTCATCCGCTTCCTTGCCACTACGAGATACAAAACTCAATCCCCAAACTTCTCCATCACTTGCAGGGCTGCCTACTTCTCAGCAGTAGCCAGAGTTTGATTCAAAAGTAAAATAACGTTCTTCTAGGAGAGTTCAAATACTTGGGTTAAATTCTGGAAAGCCTCTATATACCTGTCAGAGTTATATGAAAATTTGCCAAGATCTCCCTTAATTTGCCTTAAGTCCTGTACAGAAAAGGGGACCTGGACCTTAATGGGGTCACAAGGCATCTCTGGTAAGGGCAGGAGCTAGGCTGGGAACCGGCTAAAATGAGGATATTTAGGATGGGGCAAGCTTGAGAGAAAACTTGGATAGGGAAAATGGGGTATATCAGGAGGAGCAGGGCTTCCCTGTTCTGTAGAACCAGATCCTCCTCAAACAAGGGAAAGAAAGGGAATTACAGAAGGACCTGGCCTAATAAGGTGCCTCCCAAGAGGAAAAAAAATTAATCCCTTACATAGAAATGCTCTCTGTATTCACAGGATTATGTTGACTTCTGACATGATGGGAAAAAACAACTTAAATGCAGAGGAGGTGCCTGGGGAAAGTAGCCTTTTGCCCTATGCTAATGGGTTTCTTCAACAGGGGAAAAATACTCTCAATCATTACATCCTCCTTGCTTCTAAGAATAGACAGAAACCGCATTGTTCTAAATTATATTCCTGATGACTGAGCCAAGTGCTCATTCTACCCAGTTACATTATCTCTGGTTTGCAACAACACCTTTAGCATTGTGTATATATAAAGAAGAGATAGGAGCCATGACAACTGCAAAAGAAAGAAAGAAAAGGTAAAAAGAAAGACTGGAGGTTCTAGTGCTGACACCGTAATGGACTGTCAGGGACTGGAGTCAGTCCTGGGGTCTTTGGGTAACGCCAAAGTGCAGCCTCAGCCAGATACCCTCAATTGCCCCAGAACTTCCTTCTAATCCCATGTGATGGCTAGACCTCCGTGAAGGGTAACCAGATTGGAACAAAGCCAACATTTCCAACACCTGAGGGTGATGGGGGATTGACAAAGTCGTCTCTGGCAAGCCTGTCCTCTGAGTCTTGTAGAACTGGTAGCTGCACTATTCGCTCTTAACTGGCTGACAGAGGTCTGGTATCTCATCTGTTTTCAGAAAAAAAATCTGAGGACAAGAAGCCTCTGAAATGAAAGTGAAAGAGGTCTGCTCTTACCTTTCCAATGATCCTGGAGAAGGCTAATTGCTACAGGATTCCTTCAGTGCCGCTTCACTAGCTGGAAATCTCTAATGCTACCATGACCTCTGCCTGGGACCTTGCTCAGGCCTGCCAGGCTCACTCCACCCACTCAGTCCAGCAGGCTGCGCTTGGCTTGCACCCTGGCCCAGATCCCATACCTAACCAGGACTCTGCACTTAGTCTGTGACTGGACCAACCATGCCACAAGTTGTTTCTGCATTGGGTGCCGGAGTCTAGACATGGTGAATGCAGTGGTGCCTGAAAACCTGGAGATGCCAGCAACTGTGGAGTTCCAACGAGTGTTTCAGCTCTCGCACAGGGAGTCTCAAGGTCTGAGCACTCCAGAATGTTTTGGCTTTGTAGTTTGGCAAACCAGCCCAGGAGGGAATGGCGCCCAATGGCTTCACTTCTTCGTGCCTGCAGCGAGGTGAATGGGGTCATGTTACGGCTCTCTTTGAACTTGCTGCCCACAGCTCAGTGAACAGGAGCATGTGACAGCTCTGTCCACACCTGCTACCCACAACTTGGTGAACAGAAGTGTGTGACAGCTCTTTCCACACCTGCTGCCCACAGCTCAGTGAACAGGAGCGTGTGACAGCCCTCTCCACACCTGCTCTCCACAGCTCAGCAAGTTCTGGGTTCTTGTCCTATGACCGAGAGGAATAAGGTGTGTGGACACCAGAGAGTGAGTAAGGCAGAGAACAATTTTATTGAGTGACAGAAGGAAATCTCTCAACTGTGAGGGGGACCTTAAAAATAGTCCCAATTCTTTGAGAAATATTAGTATTTCCCCAAGTCCCATTCTTTGGGAAATACTCAAATACAAGGGGCATAGTCCTTGCCCTGAAGGAATTTACAACCCAATAATAAGGATAAATATAGACACAAATATATAAATCATTTGAGCTGATCTGTGCTGTTTGATGTCAAATATGTCAAATCAGAAAACACTAGCACATATGTTTCTACTTCACTTTCTCATGACTTGGAAGCTACCACAAACATATAATAAAAAAAATGGCAAACATACAAATTAATAAAGCAAAACTACTTATAAATGAAGAAGTCCTAAAGTCCAAAAATCAGTGCCTTCCCACATTATCATTTTAATTTTTTAATTTCTTTTTATGTTAACCATGATGACTTTACCATTCCCTGCTACCTCAGATTATTTAAGAAATTAGATGAATAAGATCATTTGGTTCTAATTGGTGTTCAAATGCAGGGACTTTTAAAAATATAGGTCTTAGAAAGTTTGTCTTTAGTCTATTTCAAGATTATAAAATACCAAATAGTAGAATTCTGATGTCACAGTATGATTTCATGGAGCCAGAAACTGACTGCTTACCATCTAATATGATGATTTTGCATTGCATTATAAGCATAGTATGAGTCCTTCTTGAAATACGTCTTTGCTATTATATCAGTCAGGTATTGCTGTGTAACAGTCCTACTTACACCTTCAGGGGACATGGTGCTAAGTATTTACTTTCTATGCATCTTGGAGATTTAGTTGAAGTACCTTAGGGACATCTTTTCTTTGCTAGTCTCCCTCAAGTTTCTGCAGGTCAGCTAGTCTATACATGTATCTGTACAGTTGGCCTGTACATTCCCAGAATATAAAGAGAGTTTAAATTCTAGTAGCTGGAAAAACTTGCAGATAAATAACTTATAATTGTAAGTTGTAATAAATCTAAACAGGAAATAAGACAAGTTGGATGGTGAAAAAAAAGAAAGAGAATTACTTTGAAAAGTGCTTATAGAAGGTGATACTTAATCAGAAAAATTAGAAGAAGAAAAAAAGCCAGCATTATGAAGTAAAGTGGAAGGAACTTTCCAGGTAGTGACAGCATCAAGGATGTTGACCCTGGTGTAAGGAAGGACATGATCTGTTTGAGGAAGTGGAAGAAGACAAACGTGGCTAGAACGTAATGCATAAGTGGGTACAGAATACACAGTGTCTATGTGAAGCAAGATGACTTTTGAGAAAGAGATAGGGACCTATGTAAAATGTTTTCACTTTTCCTAATTCCAAGACTTCTGATTTCTTATTACTTATGTTTACTTTACTGCTTCTCTGTGACCCCTAAAAGTAGACTTTTAGCCCCACTCCTATGTTGATAGTCACTCTTCATGCTAAAGGGAAAGTCTATTATTTATCTATTGCCATGTAACAAATTATCCGAAGATATGTCTTGAAACAACAATATTAATTTTCTTGTGTCTGTAGTTCAATAATTCTAGAAGGGCATAACTGGACTTGCTGTTTTGGGGTCCTCTCAGGTTGTAATGAAGGTGTTGACTGGGGCTGCAGTTATCACAAAGCTTAACTGAAGAACCGGCTTCCATGACCATTCATATGATTGTTGGAAGTGCTCATTTCCTCATGGGCCATTAACCTGAGGGCTTTGTCTCTTTTCTGGCCATTGGCCAAATGTTATCTAAAGTTTCTTGTTACATGGGCCTCTCCATAGGGCAACTCATGACATGGCAGCATACTTCATCAGAGCAAGCAAATGAGAAGGGTCAGCAAGGCAGAGCAAGGGAGCTGGTATGGTTTGGCTGTGTCTCCCCCCAAATCTCATCTTGAATAGCTCCCATGATTCCCACTTGTTGTGGCAGGGACCTGGTGGGCAATAATTGAATCATAGGGACAGTTTTCCCTATACTGTTCTCATGGTAGTGAATAAGTCTCATGAGATCTGATGGTTTTATAAGGGGTTTGCCGTTTTGTGCTTGGCTCTCATTCTCTATCAGCTGCCACCATGTAAGATGTGCCTTTCACCATCTGCCATGATTGTGAGGCCTCCCTAGCCATGTGGAACTGTAAGTCCATTGAACCTCTTTTTCTTTACAAATTACCCAGTCTTGGGTATGCCTTTATCAGCAGTGTGAAAACAGACTAACACAGAAGCCAAGATGGAAGTCACTTTCTTTTATGACTTAATCTTGGAAGTGACATCTTATCACTTTTGCCATATTCTGTTCAATAGAAACAAGTCAGTAGATTGTGTCTACAGGCAAAGAGAAGGGATTGTATAGCAACATGAATACCAGAAGGTGGGGGTAATGGGGAGTCATTTTAGAAGTCATCTACCTAAAAGTTTCTCAGATGCCTCCAATATTAGATGTCCATCATATTTACTTTTAAAATAATTTAAAACAAGTTAGAGACTCGGAAATTACAGAAGCCATTAAGACTAACAACATGAACTAGAATTTTATTTGTGTTGGCCACTTACATAGTCACTCTAGGAGGTTAATGGAAAATGTCTTTGTCATTTTTTATCCAGGTTTCAAGAGATGAATATATAAATAAGTATCCATGGCATTGACATAGTAGATTTTTCCTATTAGTTCTGTATTTCATAGAATCATGTATTGACAGAACTGGACAAGAAGCAAGAGATTACTCAGAAAAATGTTTATATTGCACAGATGAGAAAAATACATGACACTCTCACAGAAAAAGCAGTTTCTCTCATGGCCTAGAATTATTTAATTTGAGGCAAAACTAGGACTAGAACCCAGGTCTCTTTAAGCTCCAGTGATCTTCTCTTTTGATCATATTTAGCGTAAGAGTTTCTTGTGCTTAAAAGACCACAATGGACACTGAAATTACAGAGTATTCATTTTTATGGGTGCAGACTGATGAAAAGACAGGCAAATAAGTGACTTAAAATTCTATGAATAAACTGACTATTTCATTTGTTAACATTGTTATTCTGATATTTTTGATAGAAATTACTTCAGTCAGAATACATTCACATTATTTATTCTAAGAAATGCATTAAAGTAAAATGAAAATTTGTGGACCCTTAAGCAGAAATAATGAACTAATTTGGTCTCTGCATAAGGAAAGTATAGTGCAAATTCTCAAGGTTACTCTCACACAGACTTTGGTATTTTTTCGCTCAGACCAGAAGATTTCTACATGAAGGACTAGTGATAAATCTGTAGCAAAATTCACACATAAACATACACACATGTGCATGTACATATGCATACATGTACACACACTTTGAGGGTAGCTAAAATCACAATTCTAAATTGTGTTGCTCATAACAGAGATACACATCCCAAATGGATAATTTTCATCTCTTAAAAGTGATACTCGACAATTCATTTCTGAAATCTTTAAACTGGTCCTTTTATAAGGTGAAGATAAGAGAAACAAAATTATGTGAAAAGGGCTCAGGAAAGGGTGCAAACATGGATGTATGTTAGCACATCCATTCGAGCAATCATTTTCTAAAGCTTCTTAACCTGACTCTTGGTGAATGATGGTCATACAGTATTAAACTTTAAAGCAGGTAGAGATCTCTTTATCATTGAGCAAGGGATTTGGAGTGACAATTCAATATATAGTGTTATACTTTATTTATAATTCACAAATGGCTTTGAAATTTTGACTTTACCCTTTCTCCTAGTTCCTGTCAGTTTCCATTACAGTTGATGTCTAAAGAATAGACTAGGTTCATCAGTAAAAATAATATTTTGCTACAACTAGCTTTGATGACGTCACCAGCTTATCTGATGACTGCAATGTGCCTCTTTACTTCCAAAGGTGAAATCAAAGAGCTCTGTCTTTTCATATTAATGATACTGCCACTTCAAAACTTTGGCCTAGCTCCTTATCCATCTTTTTTTTTTTTTTTTCCTTTTTACCCCAAACCTCTAAATTTTGGATATCTTAACTGGGCAAACTTCATATACACTACACGGAATTTTGGGAAGATAGGGGAAGCAATTTACCATGGTAAGGGTCCCGGCAGGAAACAGGAGGCATGATCAAGAGAAACAACCAAGAGAGTTGAATGAAGAAAGTATATGTAAAAACATAGGCAGAGTTACTGGAAACCAACAGAATGATCAAGCACACATGTGCAAGCAACAGGAGATGGCTATTAACACTTACAGTCCTGAAGGAGCAAGGAGGGGAATCATGTTATGCATTGAATTATGACCCTGCAAAAAAAAAAAGATGTGTGGAAGACCTAATCCCCAGTAGCTGAGAATGTGACTCAGAATGAAATAGGGTCACTGCAGTTGTACTTAGTTAAGATCAGGTCGTATTGGTCTAGGATGACTGGTGCCTTTGTAAAAATGGCCATGTAAAGACAAAGAGACACAGAGGTGAAGACACAGGAAGAACACCATATGTTAGTGGAGGCAGAGATTGCAACAAAACATCTACAAACCAAGGAATAACCTGCAATGCTTATAGCTACCAGAAACTGGGAGAGGCAAGGAAGGTTTCCTGTCTGTGGCTTCAAAGGGTACACAGCCCTTCTGATACCTTGATTTCAGACTTCAAGCTTCCAGAACTGTTGTTGTTGTTCTGCAAACTTCTAAATTTTGGACATTTTAACTCTGAGCAAATTTTATATGTAAATGCAGACCTTGCTTTTCCATCACATTAAACAAGGAAATTAATGTTGGAGCAACAGGAATGGAATCACATGCCAGGGTGAGGGAATTTCACTTCAGCTTTTGTGGTTCAGCCCAGCAGTCTTTGTTCTTCTTTTCTTCCTTCTGACCCAGAATCTTCTCAGCAGTTTTCTGAGCATGGTTATGTCACCTATCATCATTGTAGATTTTCTGTATCTCATTCTGGCCGCAAGTGGCTGTGCATTGAACTTAGTTTTACCAGTCTCCTCTTTCTTGCTGGTCCCAAAGGAAAACCTGTGTGTTACTTTCCTGCTACTCTCCCCCTTCTTTGTTATAATGGGAAAACCAAGAATGACAAAAACACACTTGGGAAAATTCATTATAACATCTAAAATGTGACATGTAACAAAGTTCATCAAGTACTGGTTCCTGGCATATAACTGCCAAGTCTATTCTTAGAACATTCTAGTATGATACTATTGTCTGCTGTTAATTCTGAGGCTGGCACCTACCCAACCTCTCTCATCACTTTACCCTTACCCAGATGAGTGCCTAATGGATCCAACCTTCATGTGTCATCCTTCTGTTCAGGCCAAAGAGAAAGATGAAAATAATCCAGGTCACAAATCAGAAGTATGAACTTTTGAGACACTCAGGATTTTCTGAGTCTATTATGTGGACAGGGATCATTTTTGGCATGTCATAAAAGAGGAAGTCCCTGGATTTTGGGAGTACTGAGGACACTCAAAGTATTTTTGGTAAATTTATTGTTAAAATATTTTTAAATGAATTTAAGGAATAAATAATGAGAAGACTATGACATTTCCACCAATAATAATAATAATAATAATTCACACGCATGCCCACACACAATCTAACAAAAGACAAGAACAAAGCCAGGGATATTAAAGATCAACAGGACCCAAATACCACAAGAAGACAGAGATATTTACCTGTTTAGCAAAGTGTGACTGACAACAGCCATCAATTCTGTGGGGGGATTTATAAGCTCATTTTAGAACTACACTGGAATATTTGGTAGCTTGGAGTGCATGATAATGTACTTGAGGTGTAGAAGAGAGAGAAAGGGGGATCTTAATAGTTCTCACAGCAATGTGTGAGTGCCGTTAAATTTTCTTTCATTACTTCATACATCTACCCTGGATTTACTGCCCCACCTCAGTCTTCTGAAAAACTGATGACTTCAAGATTCCTGTTACTGGTCAAATTTCAGCAGCTCTTCTCACAATATTGATTTTGAAAGGCTTACTTCGGTCTGAGTGTGCCCCTGTTTCAAATGCACAAAGTAGGCACTCAGATCTAATGCAGAAATATACAAGGAAGTACATGGAAAACAAAAGGAATGTATATTTTTAGCTTTTGCCAATGTCTGTTTCCCTTTCCCTCTAGGCTGAAGGAACTAATTTAAGGCCCCTTGGTGGATAATATATGATAAAATAAAGCCAAC
>NW_012104698.1:5411882-5414694 GCF_000951045.1 Mandrillus leucophaeus | reverse complement strand
TTGACTGTCTCATTTATTTTTCAAACATCATAAAAAAAACTCACTCCCTGGAAAAATGGCATCGAATCTTCTTAAAATGGAGTCAATCACGCCTGTAATCCTAACACTTTGGGAGGCCCAGACAGGTCGATTGCCTGAGCTCAGGAGTTCGAGACCAGCCTGGGCAACATGGTGAAATTCCATCTCCACTAAAATACAAAAAATTAGCTGGGCATGGCAGCATGCACCTGTAGTCCCAGCTACTCGGGAGGTTGAGGCAGGAGAATTGCTTGAACCCAGGAGGCAGAAGTTGCAGTGAGCCGGGATCACACCACTGGGTGCAAGAGTGTGACTCCATCTCCAAAAAAAAAAAAGAGTCAAAAATAGAATTTGATGCTGGTTTCTAGTGCCACCCACTAAGATTTTTATAATCACCTTAGCAAATTCTCAGTTAAGGCCAAACACTTGTGACAAGACTCCCCAGTGCTGTGTCAAAGTTCTAGACCTGCCATTTAGTTGCCATACAACCTTGTCGAATACCTCCATTTCATTTATAAAGTGTAGAAAATCATTCCCGTTTTTTTTGTTTTTTTTTTTTTTAACTTGTGAGGATTAAGGGAGGCAAACATGGTTAAGTGCCCAACAAATGTTAGTCCCTGTTGATATTGCTCAATCATTATTCTCTCCAGGTTTCTACTAACGAGGTTTTATCCAGTTTCAACTTCTTCCTCTCCTTCTTCCTGTTACAATCTTAGGTACTATTTAAGAACCAGATCTGGTTCTCTCTGCTCGAAGCAGAGTCCCCCAGCATAAGCACTCTACATTTATTCTTTGACTTTTCCAGAATTGCGTTCGTGCTAGTAATTCCCAAATATGCCTGTGAAGCAGGAGCTCTTAAGAGCATGATTAACTTTTCTTAACACAACTTTGTGTTGTTTCACTTTTTATAAAGAGGTACTATGTGGGGATTAAAGAAGTAGATGTAAATAAAGTATGTATATTATCTGTGAGAAGGGATAAAGAGACTACCTTCCAAGTCTGTTCCGAAGGATAAAAAAAGAGAACGAGTTCCATGAAGTGTCAGTGTACCTGCTAGGCTGCCATGATCTGAATGTCTCTGTCCCTCCTACAATTCATATGTTCAAATATGAACCCCTAATGTGATGATATTAGGAAGTGGGGACTTTGGGGTGATTAGATCATGAGGATAGAGCCCTCGTGAATGGGACTTATAAGTATTCATAAAATAACTACTGCAGAAATAATTTGTTAAAATTTATGGACTTCAATGGCATTCTCTGTATATCTTTTGGGTCATTCTTCTGTTAGCTAAAATTGACATGACAGATATAGGTCCATTATGCCAAGTGATAGTTTTAAAAAGTTGTCATTGGAAGATTCACTCCCGTATTTTTAGTTGCATCCAGAAAACCACTTCACATGTTTTAAACTTTCTTTCATTTCCCACTTTGTCATATTATCAGATATAATTTAATAGTAAATCTCATGTACTTAATTCTACCATGTGCCCTTATAAGAGGCCCTAGAGCTCCTTTGCCCCTTCTGCTGTGTGAGGACACAGTGAAACAGTGCCCTCTAGGAAAAGCGGGCTCTCACTAGGCACAGAATCTGTCAGAATCTCGATCCTGGACTGCCCAGCCTCCAGAACCATAGTAAATAAATGTTCATCACCCACCTACTTTGTGGTATTTTCTTACAGCAACTTGAATAGGTGAAGACAGGCTCATAGTTAGTGCTCAGAAAACGTCAGTTTTCTTTTTTGTCTCTGTTCACAACTATCATTTCTTAAACCTTCAAATCTTTATGGATTTGCTGTTTCTTCAGCTATCTATTGTGTGGTAAATTTGTCTTGAACAAAACAAAAAGTCTGTAAGTGATACCGTAGAGACACTTAACCTCCATTGCCAGCAGGGCTGCCTATTGAGTTCGGTGTGAAAGCTGACACTTCTTTTTGCGATTTTCTGTTACAGACTGTCTGTCAACCTAGAGACATTAGAAAATGATGGATTTTAAATTCTTCCTCACAGAAACCAGGATTATGTGTTGCACATCCGTCATTCAGAAAATATTAGTGTTCAATGGTGGAATTAAGTACTTGGGATCTGCTATTAAATTGTATCTGATAATATGAAAAGTAAAGTGTGGAATGGAAGAAAGTTTAAAACATATGAAGTGGTCTCTGGATGCAACTAAAAATAAAGGAATGGACCACCCAATGACAACTTTTTAAAAGGATCACTTGCTATAATGGGCCTCTTGATCCTGTAATTTTAGCTTACAGAAGAATGATCAAAAAGATATGCAGAGAAAGCGATCAAAGTCCATAAAATTTAACAAATTATTTCTGCCATAGTTATTTTATGAAAAATAAGTGACTCAGATATTTTAACAGGTTGATAAGTATCTATGGCTTATTTCACCTTGTAAAAACAGTCTGAATGAAAGGTTTTATACCAGATCAAACCTAGATGTTTCTTTGTCAACAAATTATTTGTGTATGTGTACATGTGTGGAGAAAATGATAGTTTACAGCCTAATGTCCCAAAATTTAAACTTGTCGTCATTATTACCAACAGTTGCTATTTCCCATCTCTCAATAAATCCTTCAAATCAAACAAAATAGGCATGGATCTTTGTGAAGGTCATCACCCATCTTTGAACTTTATTTCCTCAGTTATGCTTATTATAACTAATTTTATTCTACTTGAATCTAGAATTCTTCTTATTCTGGTGTTCTGTGGGTGTGAACATGTGTGTGCTTGAAGAGGAGGGAATGAGGGGTGATAAGTAGAAGAGATCACAGGGTTGACTG
>NW_012104698.1:5410985-5411832 GCF_000951045.1 Mandrillus leucophaeus | reverse complement strand
AAAAATAAAGCCAATTACATAACTACAAGAAAGGGCATAAATATGCCAATTTAAACAGTAACCAGTGTAAGTAATGTATAGCTTCAATAGCCTAACACAAATAAGACAAAATCGATATTGCAGAACTCAACATATATTATAAAAATAATCAGATTTTATTACTAACCCTAATAACTACTATATATTTATTTGGAATGGTAGTGTATTGTGTTTAATAAAATATCAGAGATTTCTTGGGTTTTATGAAGCATTTCATCATGTTAACATTACATCCCTTTCACATAATTTGAAATAATTATCGAATATTTCCAAACTATATTTATGTAAATAAATCAATCAGATTTGTGAGGCTAAAAGCTTAGCCAGATCTTCTCCCACTTCTGAAGTATTAATGTTCTAATTTAATTTGTTAATTCATTAGAAAAAATATCTTAGAACATGAAAGGTGAAACAGAGTTTTGCCGTCAATTTGATGCCTGCATTCTATCCATCTACTTGAAAAGCATTCCACATGGCTATTTTTCCTTTTCTTTGACTACTAATCACACTTTAGGGCAGATTTATTCCTTATCATCTGAATTACTTTGATAAACTCATAATTTGTTGTGTTCAGGAACTAGCTACTAATACTACTAAAATGCAGGCTTTATATGGTTACCGGATTTATTTTTGACTGTCTCATTTATTTTTCAAACATCATAAAAAAAAACTCACTCCCTGGAAAAATGGCATCGAATCTTCTTAAAATGGAGTCAATCACGCCTGTAATCCTAACACTTTGGGAGGCCCAGACAGGTCGATTGCCTGAGCTCAGGAGTTCGAGACCAGCCTGGGCAACATGGTGAAA
>NW_012104698.1:5401636-5406645 GCF_000951045.1 Mandrillus leucophaeus | reverse complement strand
AAGTATTCATAAAATAACTACTGCAGAAATAATTTGTTAAAATTTATGGACTTCAATGGCATTCTCTGTATATCTTTTGGGTCATTCTTCTGTTAGCTAAAATTGACATGACAGATATAGGTCCATTATGCCAAGTGATAGTTTTAAAAAGTTGTCATTGGAAGATTCACTCCCGTATTTTTAGTTGCATCCAGAAAACCACTTCACATGTTTTAAACTTTCTTTCATTTCCCACTTTGTCATATTATCAGATATAATTTAATAGTAAATCTCATGTACTTAATTCTACCATGTGCCCTTATAAGAGGCCCTAGAGCTCCTTTGCCCCTTCTGCTGTGTGAGGACACAGTGAAACAGTGCCCTCTAGGAAAAGCGGGCTCTTACTAGGCACAGAATCTGTCAGAATCTCGATCCTGGACTGCCCAGCCTCCAGAACCATAGTAAATAAATGTTCATCACCCACCTACTTTGTGGTATTTTCTTACAGCAACTTGAATAGGTGAAGACAGGCTCATAGTTAGTGCTCAGAAAACGTCAGTTTTCTTTTTTGTCTCTGTTCACAACTATCATTTCTTAAACCTTCAAATCTTTATGGATTTGCTGTTTCTTCAGCTATCTATTGTGTGGTAAATTTGTCTTGAACAAAACAAAAAGTCTGTAAGTGATACCGTAGAGACACTTAACCTCCATTGCCAGCAGGGCTGCCTATTGAGTTCGGTGTGAAAGCTGACACTTCTTTTTGCGATTTTCTGTTACAGACTGTCTGTCAACCTAGAGACATTAGAAAATGATGGATTTTAAATTCTTCCTCACAGAAACCAGGATTATGTGTTGCACATCCGTCATTCAGAAAATATTAGTGTTCAATGGTGGAATTAAGTACTTGGGATCTGCTATTAAATTGTATCTGATAATATGAAAAGTAAAGTGTGGAATGGAAGAAAGTTTAAAACATATGAAGTGGTCTCTGGATGCAACTAAAAATAAAGGAATGGACCACCCAATGACAACTTTTTAAAAGGATCACTTGCTATAATGGGCCTCTTGATCCTGTAATTTTAGCTTACAGAAGAATGATCAAAAAGATATGCAGAGAAAGCGATCAAAGTCCATAAAATTTAACAAATTATTTCTGCCATAGTTATTTTATGAAAAATAAGTGACTCAGATATTTTAACAGGTTGATAAGTATCTATGGCTTATTTCACCTTGTAAAAACAGTCTGAATGAAAGGTTTTATACCAGATCAAACCTAGATGTTTCTTTGTCAACAAATTATTTGTGTATGTGTACATGTGTGGAGAAAATGATAGTTTACAGCCTAATGTCCCAAAATTTAAACTTGTCGTCATTATTACCAACAGTTGCTATTTCCCATCTCTCAATAAATCCTTCAAATCAAACAAAATAGGCATGGATCTTTGTGAAGGTCATCACCCATCTTTGAACTTTATTTCCTCAGTTATGCTTATTATAACTAATTTTATTCTACTTGAATCTAGAATTCTTCTTATTCTGGTGTTCTGTGGGTGTGAACATGTGTGTGCTTGAAGAGGAGGGAATGAGGGGTGATAAGTAGAAGAGATCACAGGGTTGACTGGATATGAACCTGATATGGTTTGGCTCTGTGTACCCACCCAAATCTCATCTTATAGCTCCCATAATTCCCACATGTTGTGGAAGGGACCCAGTGGAAGATAACTGAATCATGGGGCATGTATTTCCTGTGCTGTTTTTGTGGCAGTGAATAAGTCTCACAAGATCTGATGGTTTCAAAATGGGAAGTTTCTCTGTACAAGCTCTCTTCTCTAGTCTGCCGCCATGTGAGACATGCCTTTCACCTTCCGCCATGATTGTGAAGCCTTCCTAGCCACGTGGAACTGGAAGTCCAATAAGTCTCTTTCTTTTGTAAATTGCTCAGTCTTACACATGTTTTTATCAGCAGCGTGACAACAGACTAATACACAGCCTCATCCAGTAAATCACTTGTGAGATTGGTTAATGAGTCATATCTTTACCATTATATTAGTTACGCTGGTCTTGAGATAAACAGTGTCTTTCTATATCTACAGCCTTCTATTTTCAATATCCAAATTGAGAAACAAATTTGTAATATGATTTCTCAAAAGCCTATCCTCGTCCAATTGCAGAGGATTATAGGAGAAAACAGTTAACTATTATCCCAGTGGAGATGGTGACTTACTATTATATAATTCAGATTTTTTTTTTTTTTTTGGAGACAGAGTCCAGCTCTGTTGCCCAGGCTTTGAGACAGAGTCTAGCTCTGTCGCCCAGGCTGGAGTGCAGTTGGTGCAATCTCGGCTCACTGAAAGCTCTGCCTCCTGGGTTCATGCCATTCTCCTGCCTCAGCCTTCCGGTAGCTGGGAGCACAGGTGCCCACCATCACACCTGGCTAATTTTTGTATTTTTTTAGTAAAGATGGAGTTTCACAGTGTTAGCCAGGATCGTCTCGATCTCCTGACCTCGTGATCCACCCACCTTGGTCTCCCGAAGTGCTTCAGATGATGTCTTTATATTCAATCCAAGAACCTAATTAGGTGCATTGTTGAGGTCAAAGATATTAAGTGCATCTGGCAAAATATTACTAAGTCAAAATTTATGGCTGTTGAAGTTGGAATTCTTTATATGAAAGAAATAGAATAGATAGAGGAGTTAAACTTCCTGGAATATGGGGTAGACATACATTTTTCTATTTTTCCTACTGAGTGCAACTAACAATTCTGAACATTATATATGGAACAAATATAATAATACTCTAAAAGGTGGTGACCAAAAAGCCAGTCCAGCTAGCAACTGTAGGAGGCACATAATGACACAGTGATGAATTCAGTGGATTTTAATTTGCTACATGTATCCAAGATTTGGAGCTGAAGAGGCCAGTAATCAAAATGCCAACAGGTGGATATGGGGAAAAAACCCTCCACAAAACCTAGTTCTCTGTCCAAAGGAAAAACAATATCAGGAGAAGATGCTGGTAATACAATAAGCATTAAGAAAATAATTACTCTATTCCAGCCAAAGAACAAAGAAAATTTTGCATCCCTTATCTTCACTCATTACAAATAAATAAATAAATATCCAGTGGAAAGCCAAGACTTTCATTTTCTTCAGGATCTAATAAAGTTGTCCCACCCACCCAGTAGGTGGTGTCACAAATGGCCAAGTAGAGAGTCAGGGCTTGTATCCCCACTGGACAGTAATGAGGAATTCAGATAGAGGAAATGAGAATTAAACAAATAAAAAAATAGAAAGTCTGAGCAAAAAAGTAGAAGATATAAAGAAGGTCTCTCTGAGCCTACGCTGGCTTGTATAAAAAGTTGTATAAAAACTCCACATCATCAACCAATGGAATCTAATGAACACTTATATAACACTCCACTCAACCACAGAATACACATTCTTCTCAATTTCCCAGAGAACATATGTTAAGGTCAAACATATTATGGACCATAAAACAAATCATGACAAATTTAAAGTAATTAAAATCATACAGCATATGTTCTCTGATCACAATGGAATCAAACTAAATATTAATAATATAATGATGACAGAAACATATCAAAACACTTGGAAATGGCATAAAATTTTTTTAAATAATTCTTAGGTAAAAGAGAAAATCTTATAAAATTTAAAAACACATTGAAATGAGTGAATATGAAAATAAATCATAATAAAATGTGTGAGACACAGTTTAAGTACTGCTAAGAGGGAAATATAGAGCCCTAAATTCAATCCTTAAAATAGAGGAAAAGTCTCAATTTTTATAATCTAGCTCACACTTTTCAACTCAATTAAAAAATGAGCAAATAAACCCAAAAGAAAGCAGGAGGAAAAAAACATAATAAAACTAATATATCAAATTAATGACAGTGAAAGCAGAAAAACATTTTAACAATTAATGAAGTTCTTAAAATTTTTAAAAATAACAAAACTGACAAATCTCCAAGTCTAATTAAAAAGAGAGAAGACGTAAGTTGCCAATATCTGGAATAACAAGAGCTATCATGTATGATTTTGCAGACCACAAAAGAATAATAAGGAATACTCAGAACTCTACACACATAAATTTAATAACTTGGATGAATTGGACCAATTTCTAAAAACAAAAACTACCATAACTTACCCAATACAAAATAGATAATTTGAATGGTCCTAAAACTATTAAGGAAATTAAATTTAAAATTAAAATCTCTCAGAATAAAAATCTTCAAACTGAGATGGCTTTAATGGAGAGCCCTAACACACATTACAGAAAAATTTACAATTCTACACAGTATCTTCCAAATAATAGAAGAGAATGATATCAAAATTATTTTATGAAGCTGTGCCTCTGATAATAAATCCAGACAAAAATAACAACAACTAAAAAGAAATTGTAAGGCCAGGCACTGTGGCTCACGCCTGTAATCCCAGCACTTTGTGAGGCCAAGGTGAGTGGATCACCTGAAGTCAGGAGTTCAAGGCCAGCCTTGCCAACAGCCTGGAACAGAAAACTAAGTGTCATATGTTCTCACTTATAAGTGGGAGCTAAACATTGAGTGACATATGGACACAAAGACAAGAACAATAGACATCAGGGATTACTAGGGGGGAAGGTGGAAGAGTGGCAATCGGTTGAAAATTAACTCTCAGGTATGATACTCACTACCTGGGTGATGGGATCATTCACACCAGATCCTGGTGACACATAATTTACCCACATAACAAACCTGTGCGTGTACCCCTTGAACCTAAAATAAAAGTCTAAAAAAAAAAAAATAGTTGACACACACACAAAAATCCTGGCATCTCCCCTATCTTGCTTCCTCTCTGAAAATGTAATCTCTGCACATGCCAGCTCCCCTTTACCTTCCTCCATCAGTGGAAGCAGCCTGAGGCACTCGCCAAAGCAGTTGCTGGTGTCATGCTTCTTGTTCATCTGGCTGAACTGTGAGCAAAATAAACCTCTTTTCTTTATAAATTATCCAGCCTCAGGTATTTCTTTATAG
>NW_012104698.1:5396376-5401586 GCF_000951045.1 Mandrillus leucophaeus | reverse complement strand
AACAATAGACATCAGGGATTACTAGGGGGGAAGGTGGAAGAGTGGCAATCGGTTGAAAATTAACTCTCAGGTATGATACTCACTACCTGGGTGATGGGATCATTCACACCAGATCCTGGTGACACATAATTTACCCACATAACAAACCTGTGCGTGTACCCCTTGAACCTAAAATAAAAGTCTAAAAAAAAAAAAATAGTTGACACACACACAAAAATCCTGGCATCTCCCCTATCTTGCTTCCTCTCTGAAAATGTAATCTCTGCACATGCCAGCTCCCCTTTACCTTCCTCCATCAGTGGAAGCAGCCTGAGGCACTCGCCAAAGCAGTTGCTGGTGTCATGCTTCTTGTTCATCTGGCTGAACTGTGAGCAAAATAAACCTCTTTTCTTTATAAATTATCCAGCCTCAGGTATTTCTTTATAGTAACTGAAATGGACTGAGACATTTGCCTAAAGTCCAGATCTGCCAAAGTGAAAAACAATGACCTCTGGTTCCTTCCCCAAGTTTTCATTAACTGAATTCATATTGCAGGAAGAAAAACTGAAGTATGTCGACATATTTGGACAGTCTTGTCACAAACCGTTTTCTGCTTGGGCCCAAAAGACTTTTTCTGAAGTCATTATGTATTCTTCAAGCCCACTGAATTCCCCTAAAAATTACTTATTACCTGCTGAAATCGTCCACATGCCCATATCTCTTTTCCTTAAGAAGGGTATATAAATATCTGTATCCTATTACATGGTATAGTACTCACTCTGTGATTTTCCCCTCATGCACATTAACAAATATTAATGTCTTATTTCCTATTAATCTGCCTTTTGTCCATTGATTTTCAGTAAACCTTCGTAAGGTAAACGGTAAGTTTTCCTTCGGCTCCTGCATGCTCATTCTTTGCTAGTGAGAATACAAAATGTTACAGCCACTTCAGAGGGAAGTTTGGAAGTTCCTTACAAAGATAATCACAGTCTTACCATAAGTTATGGTGGTTGTGCTTCTTATGTGTCTCATGGACACAAGCCAATAGCTTGAAAACCTGTGATCACACAAGTATTTCTACTTGTTTTATTTATAAAAGCCAGAAGCTGGAAATAACCAAGATGTAATCCAGTAGATGAATGGGTAAATAAACTATGGTACATTTACACAATGGAATATTATTCAGCAATGAAAAGAAATGAGCCATCAAGCCATGATAAAGCATGGAGGATCATTAAATGCATATTGTTCAGTTAAAGAAAAATAGTCTAAAATGTTATACAATATATGATTTCAACTTAAATAAAATTTTGAAAACTATGGAGACAGTAAAACTATCAATGGTCATCAGGGGTTTGGTGGAAGGAAGTGAAAGAAGAATAGATGAAGCACAGGGCATTTTTAGGAGAATGATGAAACTATTCTAACTATTCTATATGATGCTGTAATGGTGGATACCTGTAATTATTCATTTGTCAAAATTTATAGAATGTACAACACTAAAAACAAACTGCTGTAAACAATGAACTTCAGTTGATATTAATGTATCGATATTGTGCAATTTTAATAAAAGTACCACATTACTGAAATATGTTAGTAATGGGGAAAGTACTGTAAGAAAGAGTATATGAGAACTCTCTGTACTATCTCCTTTTTTCTGTAAACTGCTCCCAAAAGGAAATATTATGAATTAAAATAAAATGCAAGTCGCAGTAGTTAGTATCGCATTCCTGAGAAGCAAGGAGTCAAATGTAGCAGAATTTCAGGGTGAATCTTCCATGTGGTCAGAACTAGGCTGCAGTAAGGAAGAATCAATACAATGCAAGAGAGGAGATGGGGGAGCTGGATTTCAAAGTAAAGATATTGAATACTTGTCAGGAGAGCTCTAGTACTTTGCTGATTTGTAGCAAAAGATAACATAAATGGAGAAGGCCTCCTTGTTTCAGATATTAACTAAAAGTTAATTAACTTCTCTGACTAGCTCATAAACAATGACCTACACCTAAGCAATTGATTTAGGGACTTGGAGGATAAAACGACTATATATGCTGTTGGTACAATTTATAGGATAGAAGACCCGGATGCTAGTGAGCAAACTTAGAGTGTAGTATCATGTTGTCTATGAGGCCTTTTAAAAAGTCACTTAAAGTGACTTAGGCTTTGGAGTAAAATACAAGGTTATGCATATAATGTATGTATTTTCTGCAAATGTTTCACCTCTAAAGATTTTTTAAATTATTATATTTATTAGACACATTTCTATTATATTTATTAGACACAATTGTACATATTTATGGGGTACTGTGTGATATTTAGATACATGATTCCAATATGTAATGATCAAATTAGGGTAATTAACCTATCTATCACCTTGGACATTTATCTTTTTTTTGTTTGGAACATTCAAATTACTAAAGATCTTTTTTATTAACCCATGTTTTATCTTTGTCTAGCAAATGAACTGCATTTTAAATCAATGTATATTATTCTCTAGTCATTTTTTAAAAGCATGTACATAAATCATTCAGAACATTTAATTACTATGAGATAGCTAACCAGGGTTTTCATACTAAGTTGATAACATTTCTTTTCTAAAATATGAAAGATGCTATTTTATTTAACCCATGTAAGTTTATTGAGATTCTCCCCCAGGCTTTTAAAAACACTGACAATTTGTCCATAGAATTGCATTTACTTTATTGGATTTTTATGAAGATGAATGAATAGCAAGAAACTTTGCAAACAGTTTAACACAGTCACTGGAATTTTATATGTTGAGAATTTTGCTGGCAACATCATCATCGGCGGTACCACCACCGTCGTCCTCCTCCTTATCATCATCATTTGTTATTTTGCTTTGTGTTCCATGCACGCCCAGACATAGAACAAATTTCATATAACTACATACGTTGCTTTGTTTCTCCTGAAACAGGATCACCCTTCCTTTTACACCTAGTTAATGTGTACCATTTCGACTAAGCTAACAGTCACCACTTTTGAAAGATGTTACTTTGATCATCTTAAATACTCCCAGAGCACTCCAAGTTTTTCTTTCTCATATATTTCAATTATTTAATTCAATAAATATGTGTGACTACTGTTAAGCTTCTTCTTGGCACTGAAATAACAGGAATACAATTATGATCATATATGCGCTTTTGAGAATTCATGATCCACATTAATCTCATGCACTTGAGTAATTTGTTGGTCTCCAAATTATCTGTTCTCCTAACTGGAATAAATGTTCAGTTTTAGACTAGAACGTGACTTTTAGTACTTTCTCTCTCTCTCTCTCTCTCTCTCTCTCTCTTCCTCCTGCATTTACTATTTAGTAGAACCTTAGAAATGCTTGCTTATTAACAGAGAAATGAAAGACATGCTATTGTCTCTCCTTTGTAAATGCACCTTCCCTTAAATAAAGAGAAAACACTGTGTCAGATCACCCTATGCCTCTCCCTGATGTATCTGTTCTAGAAAGTAATATCCTGTGTATCATCCTAGGATGAATGTTTTCCCTCAACACCTCTCTAAAGAGGCATCTGCCATTTGTTTCTATTTCCTCTGTTTTTGCTGTTATAAGAATAAACTATGGAGTCTGCATGAGATTTAGCAGGGTTTCCTTGTCCAACTTTTGATTGTGAAATGCAGCTTTCGTCTCCAGACTTGCCTTGCCTGATTTTCTCCTGTATATTTTCCTCTTGGCTTTTTAAATTAAAGTACTAGTCTCTGGGGTTGTGTCTCTTGCCTGAAGCTGTCATCCTGTCCAAAGATAACAACACTGTATTTACCATTACAAAAAAAGAGAAAATAGCGTGAGAGTGAAATAATGTTTGACCTATTAGTGTCTTTTCATTATAAAATAATAAACCCTGTAATCAATAGATTGTACCAGAGATTTTAGAGTTTTTAACCCATTTCCACATTTATGCTTTCAATTCATTTTGCAGGGGTTTCAAGAATAAAGGGACATTTTAGTCAACACAAATAGATTAACTCTTAGTTAAAATGGAAGTTTCATGCTGACCCAAAAAGGTATCTGTGTATGTTTGGATTTATATGTGTTAAGAGAAAGAGTTAAGCAAATAAAAAATGTAAAAAGCAGACTACAAAACTGAATCCGTTTTATTTTTGAACTCTGCTTTGTTAAAGCTCTAATATGTTTAATTAAAGGGCATAGTTTATGAACTGTGACAATATATAGAAACTAATCATAATTGTAGACTCTCAGAGGATAAAAATCTAAGTGAATACCTATTTATAGAAAATAAGATTCTACCAATTACATTTCTTTTTCTTAATTGGATGCAGAGTGTGCTATGCATATTTAGAATTATTTTACTTGCAAACAAAGTACCAAATAGATTTTTACATGTAGTCATTTGATATCTGCATGCTTTTGTTTAATTTCATATTCTAAATATTTCTGGATGCATAACTAGTCACATTGTCAAATGACAGGTTTAGAAGATGGAGCTATAATCTCTATTACACATTAGAATGATAATGTCTAAGGATATATTTTACAATTGAGATAATAAAAGCATAGAAAGATACTAAGAACTCGGCTAATTATGAAGAAAGAAAACTCATGGATGACTTCAAGGATATTAATCTGTCTTTCACAAACCAGGGAAATATTTAGAAAATAATACATTAACTTGTCTCTGAAGTCACTCTTACTTCTTTGTGTCTCAACTCTAATGAAGGTCAATATTGTGTGGTTAATTTTAATAATAATCAGAGTACTGTGAACTTAGAATTTAGGATGACAAAATCAGGACTTGAGGATGAAACATTTTTGTATTGATTAATATCAATTAGTATGCAGGGACAAAAAAATCCTGGAATATTCTAGGCAAAGGCAAATGGTTACACTAGGCTACTGTGATAGCTAGCAAAAATAAAAGATAACTCTAAAATTAGCAATAAATTAGCATTGCCAGAAACTACCTACCATTATGTAAGTGAAATCTCTTTAATGGGCACAATTTCAGTTGTCTGCCTCCACATATAATATCAGGCAAAAATACCTGGATAATATTATCATTGGCTAACAATAGGACTTCACAAAATACACAGCAAAAAGTGACCCTGATCATGAAGAGTAAGCCGTAGGTGTTTATATGTATGTAAGTGTGTGTGTGTGTGTGTGTATATGCATGTGTTCTATGACACCTGAGTTGGAGAAGAGTGAAAATTATTTCTCCAACCCTAATTTGTCAATTACAACA
>NW_012104698.1:5393551-5395877 GCF_000951045.1 Mandrillus leucophaeus | reverse complement strand
AGGTGTGAGCCACTGTGCCTGGCCTCAGTTCTGACTTTGTTCCAGGTTAGTCCTGTCAAGTTGGAAAATCTACTTAAATCTACCTTGGATATAGTAGTCCTTGTAAAATGGAGATAATAATAGTCATGCTCACAAATCTGTCTGAAGAATACTGAGATAAAGCACACAGTGTATGGTATCTCTGGCCTGGTGAGTTTCCATACAACTTAGATAATGTTAATATTATTTTCATAGTACAATGAATAGCCTGGGGAGTCCATATCTATTCCCTGCACCCCCGCTGTATTCTCCAAATGTATACACACATAAAAGGAATACAATGTAATATCATTACTTCAAGAAACCATTTAGCATGGCAATGTGGAGGAACTTCTGGCTTGGAATCAGCAGCCATGAATTCGAATCTTTGGTAGGTGTTCCTATGACATGTGTAAATCAATCTACTCTCATTCCAGCCTTCTCGGGTGCCCATCTTCAGCACCTAATCAGGACGAGCTCAAGGCAGCACATACAGTCTTATTCTTGCCCTAATTCATACAAAATATGGGTTCCTCCTAATTGCATTTGTGTTCATACCTTGATGTTGAGCATCTGTTCTTGGAATGCTGCAAATCAATTTTCCCCTTGTAAACAGTGCTGGTGATCATACTAGCAGATTAAGAGCTGATGTTCTATATGGAAATAACCAGAAAATAACCCTGGTCCTACAATCTTTATATTATGGATTTTGAATCAATTTAGATATATGTGGATTTAAGACAACATTCATCACTCTACATGTCTTCAAAAACTAAAAGTCAAGTTGGAGGTACAAGCCCAAAGACCAGATTTAAGCCATGACACAGAATATGTTTGTTTTCTTGCTTTTTCACTTTCTCAGCCCAGTTTCAGTCAGCTGAGAGTCAGTCTCTCCTCTTATTTTTCTTTTCCTCCCTGCCATGATCAATGAAACTGGTGTACTATCTTAGGTTTTTAGAAAGAGTTCTTTCCTGTCTTGTCTTTTGATTGAACATCTGTATTTCCTTATAATAAAAAGCTGTTTGGGGACATAGTCAACTACATAGAACTTCTAACCCTCGCCAAAAAAAAAAATCCTCTATGTGATGCTGCAACTCATCATCAATTTATCACTTGGGTTTTGGAGTAATTGCTCTGTAGTATCATTTTGGCCTTGTCCTCATAAAATGCATGGCTTTAGGAGTTACACAGACTGACTTCTAATTGTGCTACCTTATGCAACAAATATTTCTTAACTGATTGTACATGTTAGTTATTAAGATAGGTGCTTGGTTCATGAGATCCTATATGGCATAATTTCTGCCATCAATGGGATTGGGAGTCGGTTACATTGAGAAATCACAAACTTACCCTGTTTCATAGGTACTAAAATAAACATGTGGTGTTGTGGAAACACAGAAGTTGGACGTCTATATCATGTTGAATGATGATGGTTAGGGATAACTATTCTCCAATATACTATTTAAATTCCATTTTGAAGGACAAATACACACCAAAAAAAACCTATAAGGAGAGATGGTGAGAACAAAAACTCATTCTAGGCACAGAGATTGGGTCTTCCTACCCTAACCTATCCTAACCTTAGTAACCTTAGGCATGCTTACTAAACTGCTCTGGGTTTCACTCACATGGGGAATGGTAAAGAGAACATTGAACTCATACTATTTTACTAATATTTGAGCAAAATATAAAGTTCCTGCTTCTGGGGCTGAAATTTGAGATTGAATCAAGAAATGCTGGATGCCTTCTTTTTTTTTTTTTCTTTTTGTAACTAATTATGTTTGTGTATTTTGTCTTACCATTGATCTTTACTAATCCCTATATTATCTACTTTAGGCTCTTAAATCATATACAAGCATATTTTCCCCAAGACAAGAGAGAGCCATTTAATGCTAGATTTAAGAAACTTTGCCTGGGAATTACCTGAGAGTAATAGATGTAAACCAAATGTCTATTACAATTTCATTGCTGAGAGTTGGAATTTAGTATACTTGAAAATTTCCCAAAGATGTCAAATAGCCAACATTATAAGAGACAAATTCACTTTTTACTCTTTCTACACTCAATGAAAGCTGTGGCCTGGTACTTTCTTTAGATCATAATTTAGATGTCAGTCTTTACTGCTCTATAATAGTGGCCCTGGAGTTTTAGCTCTACTTAAGATCAGCTTCCAAATGTAATAAAAAAAAATAGCTATGAAATCAGAAACCCCTTAGTAATTCTACTGGCTCACAGCAGGACCACTTGAAAAGTCACTTAATAAGAAAAAGAAATAAAATGTGCAAGGTTCAGAAGACGATGCCAAATG
>NW_012104698.1:5391093-5393501 GCF_000951045.1 Mandrillus leucophaeus | reverse complement strand
AAAAAAAAAAATCCTCTATGTGATGCTGCAACTCATCATCAATTTATCACTTGGGTTTTGGAGTAATTGCTCTGTAGTATCATTTTGGCCTTGTCCTCATAAAATGCATGGCTTTAGGAGTTACACAGACTGACTTCTAATTGTGCTACCTTATGCAACAAATATTTCTTAACTGATTGTACATGTTAGTTATTAAGATAGGTGCTTGGTTCATGAGATCCTATATGGCATAATTTCTGCCATCAATGGGATTGGGAGTCGGTTACATTGAGAAATCACAAACTTACCCTGTTTCATAGGTACTAAAATAAACATGTGGTGTTGTGGAAACACGGAAGTTGGACGTCTATATCATGTTGAATGATGATGGTTAGGGATAACTTTTCTCCAATATACTATTTAAATTCCATTTTGAAGGACAAATACACACCAAAAAAAAACCTATAAGGAGAGATGGTGAGAACAAAAACTCATTCTAGGCACAGAGATTGGGTCTTCCTACCCTAACCTATCCTAACCTTAGTAACCTTAGGCATGCTTACTAAACTGCTCTGGGTTTCACTCACATGGGGAATGGTAAAGAGAACATTGAACTCATACTATTTTACTAATATTTGAGCAAAATATAAAGTTCCTGCTTCTGGGGCTGAAATTTGAGATTGAATCAAGAAATGCTGGATGCCTTCTTTTTTTTTTTTTCTTTTTGTAACTAATTATGTTTGTGTATTTTGTCTTACCATTGATCTTTACTAATCCCTATATTATCTACTTTAGGCTCTTAAATCATATACAAGCATATTTTCCCCAAGACAAGAGAGAGCCATTTAATGCGAGATTTAAGAAACTTTGCCTGGGAATTACCTGAGAGTAATAGATGTAAACCAAATGTCTATTACAATTTCATTGCTGAGAGTTGGAATTTAGTATACTTGAAAATTTCCCAAAGATGTCAAATAGCCAACATTATAAGAGACAAATTCACTTTTTACTCTTTCTACACTCAATGAAAGCTGTGGCCTGGTACTTTCTTTAGATCATAATTTAGATGTCAGTCTTTACTGCTCTATAATAGTGGCCCTGGAGTTTTAGCTCTACTTAAGATCAGCTTCCAAATGTAATAAAAAAAAATAGCTATGAAATCAGAAACCCCTTAGTAATTCTACTGGCTCACAGCAGGACCACTTGAAAAGTCACTTAATAAGAAAAAGAAATAAAATGTGCAAGGTTCAGAAGACGATGCCAAATGAAGTTGAAATGGTTAGAAATATTGTTTTGTTTCATTTCTTCCTTATCCCTTTTGTGACATTTTAATGAAAATTATATCTGAGGTTCTAAATTATACTACATGAAACATTGCAATTTACTTTCAAGATATTTATCCTGAGCAGTTTCCTATTGATTCATGGCTATGATCTAAAACAGACAGCTGCCCACACAAGTGTGGCTAATTAGATGCTTTCTCTAAATGTTATTATTCATATTCCTGGAACAGGGCTCTTCCCATCCCCCTTTGGGGAATGTTCTAGAATTTCTTCCCGATTTTATCATGAGAATTGGCATATTCATCAAGCTAATATTCTGTGTCTTGCACTGCCCCAACATTTTCAGAAGGCAATCACATTAAAAGAGGCAACTCAGACCTCCTTTGGTTGAGGGAAGAGACTAAATAGGAACGAATCAAAGTCCAGCAACCTTTGGCATCCTAAGTAGATATTTTTAACGAAGTTAAACAGGAAGTGTCAGTTGAGGTCAATATTAAATGCAGAATCTGACTGTCTTGGGATATCTTTTATAAGAAATTGCAAACTAATGAACTGGCTGTATTTAAGGGTGACAGTGTTTTTCTATATAGTTCTTAATTTGTTCATTAGCATTAAAATAATATATTTTGCAATTTTGGGTAAAAAAAGTACCTACAATTTGAATCAGTACTTCATTAATTCTTATATTTCACAAGAGCAGAGGAAAGAATACAGATTTTGAAACAGAAAACTGGGTCTAAGTTCCAGCTTCCACTTGCTTAGTTGGGTGGCCTTGAGGAAACACTTTTTCTCAATTTCCTCTTAGATATATACAGAGCAGAAGGCGTATTTGCCAGGAATATTGCTGTTATTGATGAAAAATAAATATTATTAATAAAGGTATTTTGTTTATACTTAAGTTGTAATTATGACAAATTAATTACTTCATTTTTTCTGCAGTAAGTTTGTGTTCTGAGGATCTACAGAATCATGATGGCTGGTTTTCACCTACAGCAGTTAACTCCATATAATACGTACTGTATCTATATCTTTGTTTTTTCCTGTGATTTTGTTTTGAGCTCGTCCATTTATTTATTATAGATTAGTTTTCTTCTGTCTCATTTTTTTATGTCTGGATTGCCTGATGTCTTGTCTTGCTCTTGACCT
>NW_012104698.1:5383109-5390458 GCF_000951045.1 Mandrillus leucophaeus | reverse complement strand
TCCCATGTATACTATCTACATCTTTATGTCTATGTGTACCCAATGTTTAGCTCCCACTTATAAGGGAGAATGTATGGTATTTGATTTTCTGTTTTAGATTTAGTTTACCTAGGATAATGGCCTCCGGGTCTATCCATGTTGCTGTAAAACATGATTTTATTCTTTTCAATGGCTACATAGTATTCCATGGTATATATATACCACATTTTCTCTATCCAGTTAACCACTGTTAGACACTTAGTTTGATTTTGTGACATTTCTATTGTGAATACTGCTGTAATAAGCATATGATTGCAGGTGTCTTTTTGATATGATGATTTATTTTCCTTTTGGTAGATGCCCAGTAGTGGGATTGCTGGGTTGAATGTTACTTCTATTTTTAGTAAACCTCCATACTGTTTTCCTTGGTGGTTGTACTAATTTGCATTCCCACCAACAGCATGTAAGTGTTCCCTGTTCTCCATATGCATGTCAACATCTGTAGTATTGTGACTTTTTAATAGTAGCCATTCTGACTGGTGTGAGATGATATCTCAGTGTGGTTTTAATTTCCATTTCTATGATGACTAATGATGTTGAGCACTTTTTTTTATGTCCTTACTGCCAGTGTATATGTCTTTTTTGGATAAATGTCTATTCATGTCCTGGGCCCACATTTAATGGGATTGTTTGTTTTTTACTTGCAGAGTTGTTTGAGTTCATTGTGGTTCTGGGTATTATTTTATTGTCAGAGGCATAATTTGCAAATATTTTTTTCCATGCTATAGTTTATTCTGTTCATTTTTTCTGTGCAGAATATTTTAAGTTTAATTAAGTCTATATTTGGTTTTGTTGCATCTGCTTTTGGGATCTTTGTAATAAATTATTTGTCTAGACCAATGTCTAGAAGAGATTTTCCTAGTTTTATTCCTCAGACTTTTATAGTTTTAGGTTTTACATGTAGGTCTTTAATTCATTTTAATTTTTGCATATGGTCAGATATAGTGGTCCACTTTCATTCTTCTGTTATTGGTTAGCCAACATTCCCAGCAACAGTTATTGAATAGTGTGCTCTTCGCCCATTGTTTATTTTTGTCTACTTTGTGAAAGATCAGTGGGTTGTAAGCATGTGGCTTTATTTCTGGGTTCTCTGTTATGTTCCATTGATCTATGTGTCTATTTTGTACCAGTACTATGGTGTTTTGATTAGTATAGCCTTCTATTATGATTTGAAAACAGGTAATGTGATGCTTCTGGATTTGTTCTTTTTGCTTAGGATATCTTTGATCATTTGGGCTCTTATTTGGTTCCATATGAACTTGAAGATTTTTTTTTCTAATTTTGTGAAGAATGACTTAGTTACTTTTATAGGAGTTGCATTAAATCTGTAGATTGCTTTAGTCAGTACGATCATTTTTAATCATAATTATCTTTCCAAACCATGAACATCAGACTTTTTTCTGTTTGTTTGTGTTATCTATGATTTCTTTCTTCAGTGTTTCATAGTCCTTATGGAGATCTTTCTCCTCCTTGGTTAAATGTACTCTTAGGTAATTTTTGTTGTTGTTGCTATTGTAAATGGGATTGAGTTCTTGATTTTGTTCTCAGTTTGAATGTTATTGGTGTACAGAAATGCTACTGATTTTCTTATGTTGATTTTGTATCCTGACTCCTTATTGAAGTTGTTTACCAAGTCTAAGAGTCTTTCGGGTTTTCTAGGAATAAGATCATGTCATCAGTGAAAAGTGTTCATTTGACTTCATCTTTCCCAATTTTGATGCCTTTTATTTCTTTCTCTTGCCTGATTGCACTGGCTAGGACTTCCAGTAATATGTTGAATAGGACTTGTGAGAGTAGACATACTTGCCTTATTCAGGTTTTAGGAGGAATGCTTTCAACTTTTTCCCATTCAGTATGATGTTGGCTGTGGGTTTGTCATATATGCTTCTTATTATTTTGAGCTATGTTGCATCAATGCCTAGTTTGTTGAGGGTTTTGTCATGAAGGGATGCTGGGTTTTATAAAACTTTTTTTTCTGCATCTATTGAGATAATCATATGGTTTTTGTTTTTAATCTGTTTATTTGGTGAATCACATTTATTGATTTGTGAATGTTGTAAGGTCTTTTTGGCTCTGGAATAAAACCCATTTGATCATAATGAAGTATCTTCGAAATGCTGTTGGATTCAATTTGCTAGTATTTTGTTGAGAAATTTTGCCTATATATGCCTCAGCAATGTCGACCCATAGTTTTCTTTGGTGTGTGTATCCTTGCCTGATTTTGGTAATATGGAGATACTGGTTTTGTAGAATGAGTGAGGAATCCCTCCTCCTCAATTTTTTTGAATACTTTTAGTAAGATTGATACGAGCTCTTTTTAGTCTATCTGGTAAAATTCAGCTGTGAATCCATCTGGTCCTGGGCTTTTTTTGTTAAAATATTTTTATTACTATTCAATTTAATTACTTATTATTGGTTTGCTCAGGATTTCTTTTTATTTCTGGTTCAGTCTTTGCAGTGTATACATTTTCAGGAATTTATTCATTTTCTCTAGGCATTCTAGTTTGTTTGCACAGAGATAGTCATAGTAATTTCTGATAATCATTTGTATTTCTGTGGTATTAGTTATTATGTCACCTTTATCCTTTTCAATTGTGCTTATTTGATCTTCTCCTTTTTTTCTTGGTTAAACTTGCTAGCAGTCTATTAATTTTGTTTATGCATTCAAAGAGCTGCCTTTTTGTTTCCTTGACTCTTTGTATTTTTTTTTTTTTTTTTTTTTTTTTTGTACCAATCTCATTCTGTTCTGCTTTTATCTTTATTACTCTTTTTCTTCAGGTAGCTTCAGGTTTGGTTTGTATTTGCTTTTCTAGTTCCTTGAGGTGTGGTGTTTGGTTATTAATTGGAGAGTTTTCCATCTTCTTGATGTAGGCATTTAACATTATAAACTTTCCTCTTAACACTGCTTTGGCTGTATCCCAGAGGTTTCATAGGCTGTGTCTCTATTTTCATTTGTTTCAAAAAACTTTTTGATTTCTGCCTTAATTTTGTTGTTTATCCAAAAGTCATTCAGGAGCAAGTTGTTTAGTTTCCATGTACTTGGGTAGTTTTAGGAACTCTCCTCTTGGTATGGATTTCTCATTTTATTCCACTGTGGTCTGAGAAGGTACTTGATATGTTTTCAATTTTTTTTAATTAATTGAGACCTGCTTTGTGGACAAGCATGTGGTCAATTTTTGAGAATGTTTCATTCCAATGTTCTACCATTTTTAGGTGGAATATTCTATGTCTATTAGGTCCATTTCGTTAAATGTCCAGTTCAAGTCCAGAGTTTCTTTGTTGACTTTTTGCATTTATTACTTGTCTGGTGTTGCCCCTAGGGTGTTAGTGTTCCCCACTATTATTCTATTGCTATCAATATTTTTTTATGTCTAGTAGTATTTGTTTAATGAATCTGGGTCCTCTGGTATTGGATTAAGAAGTATTTAGGATAGTTAAACCTTCTTGTTATACTGAACTCTTTATCATTATATAAGGCCTTTCCTTGCCTTTTCTTACTGCTGTTGGTTTCAAGTCTATTTTATGACATAAGAATGGCTACTCCTGCTCACTTTTGTTTACCATTTGTTTAATATATCTTATTCCAGCCCTTTACTTTGAGTCTGTATATGTGTTTATCCATTGGGTTGGTCTTGTGTAGTCAGCAGATGGTTGGATCTTGTTTTTTAATTCAATTTGTTTGTCTGTATCTTTTAAGTGGAAGAAGTAGACCTTTTACATTCAAGGTTAATATTGATATGTAGTGTCTTGTTTCTGTCATAGTTTTGTTAGCTAATTGTCTTGGAGTCTTAGTTGTGTAATTACTTTATAGGATCTGTGGGTTTTCTACTCACATGTGCTTTTTGTTTTTATGTTTAGAAATCCTTTTTGCTGTTTGTTTGTTTGAAACAGAGTCTTGCTCTGTTGTCCAGGGTGGAGTGTGGTGATGTGGAGATGACTGCAACCTCTACCTTCTGGGTTCAAGTGATTCTCATGCCTCAGCCTCCCAAGTAGCTGGGAATACAGGCATGTGCCACCATACCTGGCTAATTTTTGTAGTTTTGCAAGAGACAGAGTTTCACCGTGTTGGCCAGGTTGGTCTCAAACCCCTGGGCTCAAGTCATCCACCTGTCTTGGCCTGCCAAAATGCTGGGATTAGAGGCTTGAGCTATCACGCCTGGCCGATTTTTAGAACTCCTTTGAGCATATTGTTTATTACCACTCTAGTGGTGACAGATTCTCTTAGTGCTTTCTTGCTTGGGAAATACATTATTTCAAAGCTTAGTTTGACAAAATATAAAAGTATTGACTGGCATCTTTCTTTCTTTCTTCTTTCTTTCTTCTTTCTTTCTTCCTTCCTTCCTTCCTTTCTTCCTTTTTCTTTTCTTTCTCTTTCTCTCTCTCTTTCTTTTTCTTTCTTTCTCTTTCTTTCTTCTCCTTCCTTCCTTCCTTTCTTCCTTCCTTCCATCTCAGAGTCTTGCTTTGTCAACCTGGCTACCGTGCAGTGGCATGAACTGAAGCCTTGGCCTCTTGGGCTCAAGCAATCCTTCCACCTCAGTCTCCCGATTAACTGGGACTATAGTTGCACACCATCACACCTGACTAATTTTTGTATTTTTTGTAGAAACAGGTTTTGCCATGTTTTCCACCTTGTCTTGAACTCCTGGGCTCAAGTAATCTGCTCAGCTAAGTCTCCCAAAATGGTGGGATTACAGGGTCACCACTGCTCCCAGCAATTTTTTTCTTTAATGAGACTAAAAATAGGCCATCAATTTCTTCTGACTTGCAAGGGTTCTACTGACAATTCTGCTATGAGTCTAATGGTACTTACTTTATAGATTATTTGATGCTCTCTGGCTGCCTTGAAGATTTATTCTTTCACATTGGCCTTGAACAGTCTGATGAATACCTTGGTGATGTTCATTTTGTATAGTATCTTCTAGGTATTATCTGCATTTCTAGTATCTAGATGTTTATGACTAGCAAAATTGAGTGTATTTCCCTAAATTATTCCCTGAAATATGTTTACTGAGCCTCTTACTTCTTCTTCTTCCTCAAGAATGTCTATAAATTATAGATTTAGTCATTTTACATCATCTCATTTCTCAGAGACTTTGTCCATTTTTAAATTTTTTTCATTTGATTTTTTTCTGAGTAGGTTAATTCAAAAGACTGGTCTTTAAGCTCTGAAATTCTTTCTTCTGCTTGGTCTAATTTATTGATAGAGCTTTCAACTGTGTTTTTAAATTCATTTAGTAAATTTTTTATTTCCAGTAGTTTTGTTGTTGTTGTTGTTGTTGTTGTTGTTTTTAAATATATCTATCTCATCTTTCATCTCCTGATTTTTTCTTTCTGGTTTCTATGTTGGCTTTTAACTTTCTCTTGGATATCATTGAGCCTCTTATACTATATATCTTTAATTCTTTATCTGTCTTTTCAAAGTTTTCACTTTGGTTAGGATCCATTGCTAGAGAGCTAGTGTGGTCCTTTGTGGGTGTTATAACTTTCTGTTTCTTCATGGTGCTGAAGTTCTTGTGCTGGTGTCTTTCCATCTGTAGAAGCTGTCACTTCTTATTTTAAAATTTACTTTAGAGCTCACACCTGTAATCCCAGCACTTTGGGAGGCCGAGGCAGGTGGATCATGAGGTCAGGAGATCGAGATCATCCTGGCTAACATGGTGAAACCCTGCTTTTACTAAAAATACACAAAATTAGCCAAGCTTGGTGGCAGGTGACTGTAGTCCCAGCTGCTTGGGAGGCTGAGGCAGGAGAATGGCGTGAACCTGGGAGGCAGAGCTTGCAGTGAGCCGAGATCGCACCACTGCACTCCAGCCTGGGCTACAGAGCGAGAATCCATCTCAAAAAAAAAAAAAATTTACTTTCGTTTGGGTGGGATTTTTTTTTTTTTTGGCCTCCCCCGTTGAATGTGTAACTGTTGTATATGTTGTGTAGGGTCCTTTGTCTTTGCTTCTATGTGCTTTCAGGAGTCCAAGGCTCTATATTTATTCCTTGGTTATAGACAGCATTAGTATAGTGGCTTTCTCAAATGCTACTTGTTTGTAGGTTGTAGTGCTGTGTGTGTGGTCAGGTTCACCATCTCCTACACAGATGGGGAGTGGAGGTCTTGGGAGGCTTATCTCATTTTCCAGCACTGTGCACTTATGTCAGCAGGAATTATACTGGGTTGTGCAATTCAAACTACATGTCAGTAGGTGGTACATGTGGGTAAGAGTCAACTGAGTGCTGTACATTGATGTTAGCAGAAGTTGTGACGGGCCATGTATTTTGGCCTTCCAGCTAGTAGGTGACACTTGCAGGAGAGAAGCAATTGTGGTGATGGCAGTGGAATTTTTCTTTGTCTTTATTGATCAGGGGGAGTGCCAAGGTGTCTTTTGTGATGAGCAGGGTTTGAGGCTTTCAGGGTTCCCATCTTTTGCTCTTCAAGCAACTAGAGGGGCAATGCTGGGCAGGGCTGCATTGGGCAACCAGGCTCCCTGAGGCAGGTGCAAGCGCTGACTCTGTGGGGGGTCCTGGCAACACCCAGGTTACTGGGACAACCATCCTGGGACTGGGTGGAGACACCTCTCTTGTGCCACAGAGCCGGCTTCGGGGAAGAGAAGCAGCCCAGGGTTTTCAGCCAAGCAGTCAGCTGTGGGTCCCACCTAGCTTCCACACCCCTGACCTTGTGGGTCTCCCCCTAGTGTCAAGCCTTAGAAACAGGCCCTACAAGTCATTCTAGTGCCAATCTATCCATGCCCCAGATTGCCAAGCCATTCCAGGCATTCTGGACCCTGAGACTCCCTGCCGCAGAAACTGTGTCTATCAGGCCACACCCTTCCTGCTCTTGCAAAGGGAGGGGCACCGAGCTTCCAGGACACCAGGGGAATTCCTGCCACACTCTTCCCTGTGTTCTGACAGTAGAGGTTTATCTCGCACTTGAGATCAGACCACAGATCTCATCTTTATACTACTGGTCAGTGTGCTTAATTCCCGGGGAACTGGGACCAGGCTGTTGGATTTTTTCCTCTGGCTTCTTGGGGTCAGGCACTGGTTTCCACTGCAAGTTGAATTTCTCTTCCGTCGCCAATAAACCACTCTGGCAGGGTGATGGAGGCTATCCTGTGGGCGCTCTTCCTGTGGGAACAGACAGACAGGCAGTCTTGGGAGGGATCAGCAGGCATAGGAGCAGGGGGTTCAAATGCGCCTCCATCCTACAGCAATGGCAGTGGTGACTGTCTTGGAGACATGAGCATGCCCAGGCCCCACTCTCTCCCAGCCAGGCAGACAGCAGGAGTTGCAGCTGCTTAGGGAAAGATGCAGAGCCTTAGTAG
>NW_012104698.1:5372828-5383059 GCF_000951045.1 Mandrillus leucophaeus | reverse complement strand
TTGTTGTTGTTGTTGTTGTTTTTAAATATATCTATCTCATCTTTCATCTCCTGATTTTTTCTTTCTGGTTTCTATGTTGGCTTTTAACTTTCTCTTGGATATCATTGAGCCTCTTATACTATATATCTTTAATTCTTTATCTGTCTTTTCAAAGTTTTCACTTTGGTTAGGATCCATTGCTAGAGAGCTAGTGTGGTCCTTTGTGGGTGTTATAACTTTCTGTTTCTTCATGGTGCTGAAGTTCTTGTGCTGGTGTCTTTCCATCTGTAGAAGCTGTCACTTCTTATTTTAAAATTTACTTTAGAGCTCACACCTGTAATCCCAGCACTTTGGGAGGCCGAGGCAGGTGGATCATGAGGTCAGGAGATCGAGATCATCCTGGCTAACATGGTGAAACCCTGCTTTTACTAAAAATACACAAAATTAGCCAAGCTTGGTGGCAGGTGACTGTAGTCCCAGCTGCTTGGGAGGCTGAGGCAGGAGAATGGCGTGAACCTGGGAGGCAGAGCTTGCAGTGAGCCGAGATCGCACCACTGCACTCCAGCCTGGGCTACAGAGCGAGAATCCATCTCAAAAAAAAAAAAAATTTACTTTCGTTTGGGTGGGATTTTTTTTTTTTTTGGCCTCCCCCGTTGAATGTGTAACTGTTGTATATGTTGTGTAGGGTCCTTTGTCTTTGCTTCTATGTGCTTTCAGGAGTCCAAGGCTCTATATTTATTCCTTGGTTATAGACAGCATTAGTATAGTGGCTTTCTCAAATGCTACTTGTTTGTAGGTTGTAGTGCTGTGTGTGTGGTCAGGTTCACCATCTCCTACACAGATGGGGAGTGGAGGTCTTGGGAGGCTTATCTCATTTTCCAGCACTGTGCACTTATGTCAGCAGGAATTATACTGGGTTGTGCAATTCAAACTACATGTCAGTAGGTGGTACATGTGGGTAAGAGTCAACTGAGTGCTGTACATTGATGTTAGCAGAAGTTGTGACGGGCCATGTATTTTGGCCTTCCAGCTAGTAGGTGACACTTGCAGGAGAGAAGCAATTGTGGTGATGGCAGTGGAATTTTTCTTTGTCTTTATTGATCAGGGGGAGTGCCAAGGTGTCTTTTGTGATGAGCAGGGTTTGAGGCTTTCAGGGTTCCCATCTTTTGCTCTTCAAGCAACTAGAGGGGCAATGCTGGGCAGGGCTGCATTGGGCAACCAGGCTCCCTGAGGCAGGTGCAAGCGCTGACTCTGTGGGGGGTCCTGGCAACACCCAGGTTACTGGGACAACCATCCTGGGACTGGGTGGAGACACCTCTCTTGTGCCACAGAGCCGGCTTCGGGGAAGAGAAGCAGCCCAGGGTTTTCAGCCAAGCAGTCAGCTGTGGGTCCCACCTAGCTTCCACACCCCTGACCTTGTGGGTCTCCCCCTAGTGTCAAGCCTTAGAAACAGGCCCTACAAGTCATTCTAGTGCCAATCTATCCATGCCCCAGATTGCCAAGCCATTCCAGGCATTCTGGACCCTGAGACTCCCTGCCGCAGAAACTGTGTCTATCAGGCCACACCCTTCCTGCTCTTGCAAAGGGAGGGGCACCGAGCTTCCAGGACACCAGGGGAATTCCTGCCACACTCTTCCCTGTGTTCTGACAGTAGAGGTTTATCTCGCACTTGAGATCAGACCACAGATCTCATCTTTATACTACTGGTCAGTGTGCTTAATTCCCGGGGAACTGGGACCAGGCTGTTGGATTTTTTCCTCTGGCTTCTTGGGGTCAGGCACTGGTTTCCACTGCAAGTTGAATTTCTCTTCCGTCGCCAATAAACCACTCTGGCAGGGTGATGGAGGCTATCCTGTGGGCGCTCTTCCTGTGGGAACAGACAGACAGGCAGTCTTGGGAGGGATCAGCAGGCATAGGAGCAGGGGGTTCAAATGCGCCTCCATCCTACAGCAATGGCAGTGGTGACTGTCTTGGAGACATGAGCATGCCCAGGCCCCACTCTCTCCCAGCCAGGCAGACAGCAGGAGTTGCAGCTGCTTAGGGAAAGATGCAGAGCCTTAGTAGTGGGTACCCAGACATGTTTTGCTGCAGCCGACCAGCACACTGAAGCTTTTTGGGTTCCACGTGGGTTCAACGAATGCTTTTGCATGGTCTCCAGGCAGCTACCCCCTACATTCTAAAGGTCTGCAGGGGTTGTGGGAAGTCCTGTCGCTAGGATCTCAGAAGTCCATGATAGAAAATTGTTGCCCCATAGTTCCATCACTCATCCCTTCCTTGGGTCTGGTTCAGGTCCAGTGGTTGTTCCTGATGCTTGGTAACCTCAAGCAGGCATCCCCACTTCCCTCTTCAACCATAGTGTCTGCTATCACCTCTCTCTATTAAATGTCAATGTTTTCTCTCAAAACATCTGTTTGAAGTATGACAGTTTACTTGATGTTTTGTTTCCCCTCCATGGAAGAGGCACATTTCAGCTTCATCTGGTCAGCCACCTTTAATTCTTCTGAGCCCAGTGGTTCTTCTTAGGGGAATCTTTTCCTCTTTTTCCGATGTCCTTCTTATCAGAAATCAAGGAATCCTTTGTAGCTATTCCTGAAGTAGTACTAAGCAGATTCTGAGTAAAACCTTGGAAGTGTTTCTTAGTAGTGACTAATGAATTTTCCTGCATCTACAGCTCTTTGGGAAAACTGTTGATCTTGATTTTGAATTTCAGTATATAAAATTGGTCAGTAGAATTGAACATTGGAAATATGAAGATGAATAAAATGTACTTCTTATCCCAAGATGCCCATAGTCCAATGAGGAAGAAAGAAAATTAGACTTAGTTGATAAAGACTGCAATAGATTAAGTGATTAAAGCTCTGGGCACTGGATGAGGGGCATCTCACACCTAGAGGGGTGACAGAGACTTCTTTGGTGGAGGCAATATAGAATCTGATATCTAATGGAATAGAAGGGATTAATCAACATGAGAACAAAGAAAGGCCTCTCAGGTCGTGAGAACAACGCAGAAGCACAATTCTTCCTGTACAGCAAGCTATTTAATGTGTGTAGAGGGCACAATGTAAGAAAGAATTATTTTGCTTGTGGCCAGAAAGGGAACGGGGTAAGTAAGCAGAGTTTGTATCCTGAAGGACCTTGGAGAATATGGTTAAAAAAATTGCTCTTATCCTGAGGATACTCTTATAGGTAGTCATCGGCAGATAAATGAAGAGTTGTAGTTTTCGACTCATCCCCACTCCAGTTTGCATTGTTGAGTGAGCTCATGTTGATCTGACATTTATATAATGACAATTGAGAACACAGGCAAGGTTGAAAGGAATGTGTGTGTGAAAATATAATCTATAAGGAGTCACTGAGTCAGCAATATTGTGAATGGCGCAAAGAAGACTAAAAAATACTACATTAATCCAGTAGGAGACATAATCAATCAAGGCTTTGGTTAAAAAGGGATGTTTTCAGTTTGTGAGCTTGAGAATGTCTTGGGCACAGAGTAGCTGTATGTTGTATTTCTTTTGCAATAACCTTATCTCGCATTTCCTCCATATTAGCATCACTGAATGAAATCACTACAAGTCACTCTCTTGACGAATTGATATAGGGCTAGGGGCACTCTAGACTATGGAAGTTTGAATTCTCAGTGAATCACTTTGCTTCCTGATACATCCTAAAATGAATCATGGAACAAGGGAGGAAAAATATACTCTGAACCAATGGGCCTTGAACATAGGTTGTTACTAAAGCAATTATGGAGCGTTACCTGGGAAGACCTATGTGAAAAATTACTGCAAACACACATAGCATATAAAGTAAGGTAAATAAAACAAAAACGGAGAGCTTTCCATGGCAGGAAGAAGATTAGAGGTCAAGTGTTTTTAAGATTTGTAGAACAGGCAAAAATAAATACTTCATGTTTTTTTCCTTTTACAACTTTTTTTTATGAAAACATTTTCCAACTAAATTATTGCTCATCCTATATTCAGATAGTTTGCTTGGCATATTGTGATTGGCACTTTTGGCAGGGGGTTGGAGATTACATCTGAAGCAATACTAGTGATGAGATATAATGGAGATGGAATCCTAAGATAATGCAGTTTAACTAATGGATTTTTCACATATTGTATACACACTTTTTAAAGAGAGAAAATAAAACTCTAGGTATTAATACCAGCCAGATTGAAGTTACTCCAAGATAGAAATCAAATTTGTGAGCTATCGGTGGTTCAGATCATTATTGAAAATTTTCTTAAAGTTTGTTAAAGATGCAATTTTATGTGTAGCTTATGTGGTGCACTTTTAGACAAAAACATACAATTTATTGAGCACTTAAAATAATATTTACTTTGGAAGTTGTTCTTGAAGGATATGCACACACACATAGGACACAATATCTCTCCTCAAAGACTTCATTTGTGAAACAAGGGTATAAATCTATGATGTTAACTAATAGTACCGACATAAGGCAAAAATATCAAATATTTATTTGATAATTTATGAAAACAAATGATATATAAAGTAATGTCACACTAAGGGATATTATCTGAACCCAGAAAAGAAATTCAATATAAATTGCTTCTGACATGATATATAGATTTAAATATTTATAGACTTCAACTAAGTGCAAACATGTCGTCAGAGGTTTCCAGAGAATATATCATGTTCTCTGTAATTTTCTGTTAATCTATTAACCTTTCCAATGGATTGTGTCTTCTTGATGTCAGGAATTATGTCTTAATGACTGTTAGTGTCCTACATTTATAACCTTGTACTTGATATATAAAAGGCTTTGAACAAATGATTTGATAAATACATGAATGACAGTATTTCATGCAGGCAGAAAAAGGGGGGACCAGGTTATGGCAATTACTAGTTGATTTTGTCAAAGACCGTGCAAAACGTGACATTAAGTGATGACAGAGGCCTGAGCAACATTCTTGCTTGGTCGTCCTCTCTCAAAGAGAAATGACAAGGACATTCCAGGTGAGGATAATAGCATGAAGAAGGCATGGCTCTGAAAAAACTGGTATAGATATTGTGGATTGAAGGAATACTAGATATCATAGTCCCGCCCAACTCTTTAATGATTAAAAATAGGATACTCTAGGTTGGGCTCGGTGGCTCACGCCTGTAACCCCAGCACTTTGGGAAGCCACAGCGGGTGGATCACCTGAGGTCAGAAGTTCAAGACCAGCCTGGTCAACATGGTGAAACCCTGTATCTACTAAATATAAAAAAAAATTAGCCAGGCGTGGTGGGGGGCGCCTATAATCCCAGTTACTTGGGGGGCTGAGGCAGGAGAATCGCTTGAACTCGGGAGGCGGAGGTTGCAGTGAGCCGAGATCGTGCCATTGCACTCCAGCTTGGGCAACAACAGTGAAACTTGGTCTCAAAAAAAAAAAAGAATAAAAAGAAAAAAAAAAGGAATACTCTAGAGTGCTGGAACACTCCAGAGTCTTGTATCATGCAGATCATGAAGATTCCCATTTTGCTGAACATATGTGGACCTATGGGTGACAATAATTGTAAACTGGCATTGGGAAACAGATTTCAAGGTCTCTATCATGGCTCTGACAATCTTTGGCTTGTGGTAAGTCATAGTTGAAGCACATATCATTTTCAGAAGAGCCAAGGGCAGCCCAGCATGTTGAAAAGAGCTCTAGATTAAGACTGAGGAGACCTGTTGTCTAGATTCGATTCTGCCTTCAGCAAGTATGGAGGCCAAAGCAACCCCATCTTGGATGCTAATCCACCATGTTGGTTCTGATTAGTTCCAGTTACAGAAAGGTCTCTAAAATTTCCAGTTTATCTATTGTTCCTTCTGTAACCGCAGGTATTTACCATAAATCCTGCCCTTAGGTCAAACAACCTTGATGTTGTCGTACTTCTGTGATCCTACACATCCCTTCTTAACCACCCTTCCCCTGTAGTATAAAAAAGCCCTGGATCACGGGGTTAAATGGTGCAGGGGTCCACCATCTTGTCTCATCGCTGCCTGAGACACAGACATAGCTTCTCTTCAAAAATCTCTATTAAATGTTTTTTTCCTACAAAAAACTAGATTTCTCCGCCTCTTTCTTTAGCCTCTCAGCTTCCTCAAACTTTGGGAGTAGGTTTGCATAGACATGCTCACCTTGAAACAGCAGCCATACAACTCAGTTTCCTTGCTTTCAGCATGGAAGATGGTAAGCTTTACTATCCCTTTTAGACAGATTACAAATTGCTCTGTGATTCTTTGACCCTGATGATTCTTGTGGTCATGGGAAAGGAGGGAAGTGGAAGTCTGTGAGGTGGACTGGTCTGTCTACTCTCTTCTGAAGGCACTTTTATGTCATCAGGTAGTATGGAGGAATTGGCAGGTGAAAGTGTGATATATTAGTTAATAGCTTTGATTTTAGAATTTAAAAAAAATCTGGCTTCTGGGCTCCAATACTGCAACCATTCTTAGCAGTAGCTGCCAAAGCTTCTGTGCGGTGGACGTAGAAAAACTGACCTCTGTGGACTGTCAGTATGAAATAGACTCATAACATAACTTCCTAGTCATCTTATGGCTACTTCTAGGAATATAAAAAGATCTCATTTTAATCCTCTTAAAATAAAGAAAGAAAATATAACAGGCAGGTAGTTCTTTTCTTTCTTTTCCAAAAGTAGTAATGAGTAAAGACTCAGAGGATGAAACCGATTTCTTGGATCCGAGTTTTCGTGTTCCCTCATATGTTCTTGTTTATCAGTAAATCATTAGAGGGAACAGACAGGATAGAAAAAAAGTGACTTTCTGATTATGCTGGAAAAAAAATCTGAAGCTCTGACTTAAACTCTGAAGGTTGTAATTATCCCTTTCTTTGTTATTACTAACAGAAACAAGTGAATCCAACCTTTATGATCTCTTTCTCCTACCTGTATTTAAAGTTGTTCCGGTGACCTCCTCTAGTTCATCAACCCCAGTTCATTACCCATTACAAATCAGAACACAATTCAAATTCAAACTCTTATCTAAAAAGGCTTTGCCAGATGGGACCTCTGGCTTTTTCTCGATCTCACTGCCACCATGTCTCCCTTTGCCACGGAAGCCTCACTGATCTTGGAAACTGTCTCTCTAATGTGCTAAGCCAGATCTTATCCCAGGGCACTTGCTTCTGGTCTGGAAGATTTCTCTCAGACCCCGGTGTGATAGGCGTCTGCTCATCATTTAAGCTGCAATTCAAATGTCACTTTTATGAAGATGCCGTCCTGGCTCTCTGCGCTGAAGCAGCCTCACATCCTGGACGTGCTTTCAGTTCATCACCCGGTGGTATTCCGTTCTTAGCACTTTCTATTTTCTGAAGGTCATTTGGCTGATTGATTCCTTTGTTTGTTGACTAGTTTACTTTATGTCTTTCCCATCAGATGGCAAGCTCTCTGGAGACAGGGGCGTTGTCTAATTTATTCACTGCTGTATGTGAGGTGCCTTGAACAGTTTGTGGCACACAGTGTGTATTCAATTAATATTTGCCAAATAAATACATGAATAGATGGATGGTCATTTTAGTACTGGACCTTGTTTCAGAGGTGGAGAATGTGTGCCCTTTTGGCCTAGCCTTGGTCCGACTCCTTTGAGCATGTCTGGGAAACAAAAGGAACTGGGCCTTTGGCTTATTGGTTCACTACCTGGCTGCAAAGTAGCATTAGCTGTGGAGCTTTTGAAACACAGATACTAGTGCTTCATCCACTAATTAAATCAAAGCCTCTGTGGGTGGAGCTTGAACATTGATTAAAACAAAAAAACAAATAATCACAATAAACTCAGTGTTTTCAACATGCAATTAGATTTGACAACTACTGTATTTGCTTACCTTACTCATCCCCAGAAGAGCTGTAAAATAATCTGCTTCGAAAATTCCACAAAATGATGTTTGGAAATGAAGTTTTGAAGTTTGCAATTTGCATTCCATAGGAATCCACAAAGAATAACAGACTGGAAAAGATGTGGTTTCTTAACTAAAATAAGAGAGCAAAGAGTCTAAAATCAGATCTCGACTGAGTTGACTTGCCCCTTTCATTTATCCTGTCCTTGACTTTGTTACACCATTTATTAAATCTCTGGGTTCTTTGCAGCTGGTCATCATTCTGTGATCTGTGTTCTGTTTGTTCTGCTTCTGACTTTCTCTAAGGATTGCTAGAGTTCCCTTTACTAAACATTTGTACCCCGGTGACAGCTCCTTAGATGACTATAGCATTGTGCTCTACCATGCTTCATGCAGATAAACACTGGTATGATTTGCGTGGAAGTTGTGTGACGTTGTTGAAAGAGCCTTATTGCTTGAAGCAGCTATGGCAGAGACCAATGAATCAAGTGCAATGAAATTTAAGAAACAAAGGCAGGTGATTACCAATTTATGCAGAGGCTGAAAGACATTATTTTATTATCTCTATATCTGACTCTCCCCCAAAGTTTCCAATCCTGTGAATCCTGTTCTACATGAATGTATACACATTGCTTTATATTGACTTTTGAAGGTAGAAATAGTTATTTACATATTAATCAATCCAGATGCATGGACCACTGTAATTACCTAACATTTGGAATACAAATTTTGCTGATTAGAATTCTGAAATGATGATTTATTAGACGAGCATAATGATTCCAAATGATTTCCTCAGGAGAATCCTCCCATTATTAATTATTAGTTAAAGTTGCTCCCAAAGAGCTCTCCGAAGGAGGCTAGCAAAAAAAGAAAAAAGAAAAAAAAAAAAAAGAAAAAACTTCATTAAGAGACAGAGAAAGATATATTGACATAATTGTAGTTAATGTGCTATGCATCATGACCAAAGAGTCCTTTTTATATCTCCTATTAAAACAGAAAAGAGTTCATTTAATTTTAAATATCCATGAGAAAAATTATAAAGCAGAAAACCACAAACAGATACTGTAAGGCGTGACATATTGTCCCTTTAGTGATATGAACCTGCTTAGAGGCTGACTTTCTGTTACCCCGCCACGACTTTTTCCCAATGGTTCTTTGACTACGTTACTTAAAATTAGATAGGTGTGATTAATTTCTTTCTGCCCTGCTCTGAAAAGACGCACTGCATAGGGGCTTTGATCTGATCACACAGGGAGGTCTCCTTATGGTCCAGTTATACTGGATTGGAATCAGAGCGAAGGTTCATATGATTATATGTGTCACTGTTAATTGAGCACAAATGTCAGTATTCATTAGAAACAAAGGAAAATGTGGCATTGCAGCCGGGGCTTAACTTTTTCATTAACTGTGTAACATTAAGTGGTAACTCTAATACCAAAATCACTGAACAAATTCATGGAAAGAAGCACATTGTAGTTTTATCTGGTTATGTCTTTTCAAAGGCGTAAGTGTGGACAGAGGGCTAAAAAAATAATCAGAAAGCCATCTGGCATTATTAAGTAGCCATTTTAATACAATTAAAGATTATGTCTTTTGCAGGAAATACACCTGCAATTAACACAATTCAAATCATGGTTGGTAATTTGTACGTTTCCCATAATGGTGATTATGGGCTGGTTTTCTGGGCATTTGAGACTCTCATGCACATGGGCCTCCTTCATCTCCAATTTACCCCCAAAGCTTTTGTGACAGATTTGTAAGCTTGTCTCGTATAACTGTACCTATCTTTGCCATTTACTCTCATCCGTAATATCAGTGGCAGAGATGAGCTGCTTTGAAGCATTGCCCTGTAAGCCTGTCATTTGGCAAATTTAAAGGAAGCAGTCTTTTTGATGACAGCATGAATGATACAAGCTCCTAAGTATAGGGATGTGCCTGGGCTACCAGGTGAAATCTATCTCCCCAGGAACAACTTAGGGCAAAGTTTGTGATGTGCTCTTTTAAAATGTTTTTATGTTGAATGCTTCAGTTGGGTTATAAAAAGGAAAACAAACATTGCATCCAGTTCTGATCTCAGTTTGAAGTCATAGCAATAAAATGAATGGGTTTGGGGGTAGGTGGGGGTGGGGTGGGGAAATGCGACTTGAAGATCCCTTACTCTAGAGGGAAAAAGAGGTCAAAACAGATTTTGTCTGTGAAGGGACGTAAAACTAGATAACTTTGAAGATTGTCTTCAAATGCCCAAGTACTCAAAATAGGGGGGAAAAAAAGCTTTCTTGTAACTCAGCCTGAATTTTAATTGGAAGTAGTCCTTTCTAAAAAGACAAAAATTTAGTAGTCCTTTCTAAAAAGACAAAAATTTAGTAGTCCTTTCTAAAAAGACAAAAATTTAGTAGTCCTTTCTAAAAAGACAA
>NW_012104698.1:5325335-5372778 GCF_000951045.1 Mandrillus leucophaeus | reverse complement strand
AAGACAAAAATTTAGTAGTCCTTTCTAAAAAGACAAAAATTTAGTAGTCCTTTCTAAAAAGACAAAAATTTAGTAGTCCTTTCTAAAAAGACAAATCAGGCTGCCTAAAAGCTTGGGGTGAGGTTTAGGAGGGGCATCGGGTGAACCCTGATAAGTCAGCAAAGAAGATGGGGATTTGTGACTGTGTTGGATTTCTCGGCCTGAAAAAGTGGTTTAGGAGTGGCTGCCTACCCTATCCTCAAAAGGAAGAAGAAGAATTAGACAATTAGACATAGAGAAATCACGAGTGTTCTACAGAGTACTGATTTCTGGCTTGTTTGAATTAATTTAAGAAACTGAATATCAAGCGAAGTCGTTGGAGTTAGAGAAGATAAAATGAAAAAGAAAGAAGAAAGGAGAAGAGAGGAGGAGGGGAGGGCAGAGGAAGAGAGGGAAGAGGAGAGGAAAAGAGGGAAAAAGAAGCATGAAGAAAGAGTTTCCAGCTTAATCCAAACTAGAGGTGCCTCACTATACGCAGTCTTCCAATAAATCAATACATTTTCTTTAAATATCTTCAGCCCCATACACTGAGCTTGGTGACACATTTAGCTTGGCCTTCGTGAACATTGCATAATGTGTACAAAGCGCCAGGTTGAAGACAGAACTAGTCAATTCTGTCTCGATGAATTTAGATCTCAGAGGGGAGATCTGGGCTGCAGTCATCAGCAGACATATAGATTCTATTTGATGACACCAGTGTGAGTGGGAGTTTTAGAGAGTGGGATGGAGAGGAGAGACCACACAAACTCTGTGAAAGGCTAATGTTTAAAGAATGTGAGAAGATGATCTTGAAACAGCCAGAGATGGAAAAAGTAGGGATATAAGAAAAAAATAAGAAGCATGCAGTATACAAAGGACAGAAATTAATAGTTGACTAATCAGAGATTATACACAGGTTAAATACACTGAAGACTGACAATTACTGAGTTTTACAACATAGTATCACTGTGGATTGCCTGTTTGTGGACTTTGTCTCTCTAAAAAGCGTTGATTCTTTTCTAGATAGAAAAATTCACAAAACTGAGTAAAATGTAGAACTTCAGTGTAGTTACCACAATTTCAACATCAGAGATAATTTTATCAATATTCAGAGGTCTTTTGTTTAGGAAATATGACATTAAATGAGGTTATTTAACTATGTGTCTTTTTTTGTTGTTGTTTGTTTTTTGTTTTGTTTTTGTTTTTTGAGATGGAGTCTCTCTCTGTTGCCAGGCTAGAGTGCAATGACGTGATCTCTGCTCACTGCAACCTCGGGGTCCCCAGTTCAAACGCATCTTCTGCCTCAGTCTCCCAAGTAGCTGGGACTACTTGCGTGCACCACCATGCCCAGCTAATTTTTGTATTTTTAGTAGAGATGTGGTTTCACCATGTTGGCTAGGATGGTCTCGAACTCCTGACCTTGTGATCTGCCCACCTCAGCTTCCCAAAGTGCTGTAGTTACAGGCACGAGCCACTGCGCCTGGCCAATTATGCATCTTTTTGGTGTTATGTCAATAATAACAATAATATAACAATTATCACTATCTGCCATGTTTTAATTTGGCATAAAACTGATAGAGAATTTTTACTTGCTGAGAATGTCTCAGATGCTGAGCTTTGTATGGGGTAGAGACTAACGGATTGTATAGTGAGAAATCTGGAGATGACTTCAACTGCTTTAGTTTCAATTCTGACTCTACGAAACACTAGCTGTACGCTATTCCTCAAAGAATGGCAAGAACAGAAAAACTTGGTAAAGCAGATAGAAAAGAAGCAAGAGATAATAAAGTATCCACCTCATAGAATTTTTTTGAGAATTAAAGTAAACGATACATGGAATATACATAAAATAGCACTTAATATAGAAAGCACACAATACAGGTTGACTTTCATTATTATTATTATTTAGTTACAACAATTTCATAAAATTTCTCTCACTGTTCATATTCTGTAGAAAAGAAAACTGGAGCATAGAGAAAAAATAACTCATGTAAAGTAAACACAATTTATTTGTGATTACGGCAAGATTAGAATCTGAATGTCTCTAAAATCCATACTTCTCCCCACACACTGAAAGTTTCCAAATTGTGTTCTGTAATACCTTATACATTGGAGAATGAGCTTATACATTGGAGAATGAGCTTATACATTGGAGAATGAGCTTCAGATGTCCTCTATGTGTGGGATTCAAGAGGAGGTAGATGGGAGGACTCAAAGGAGGCTGAAAGAGAGAGGCTATTGTGTCGCTTATTTGAAGTTTCCATTTTCTGTTATATAAATTAGGTTCCTATGTAAGATTTCCAATAAAAAGCATTCTGTTGCTAAAAATAATAATAACAGTTTGTTCATGGGAATACTAACAATAAGCTATATACCCTACATCCTTCTTTACCTTCCCCCTCAAAAAATAATTCAAAGTTCAATTAGATGATATCGCCAACTTACCAGTTGAATAGTGTCAGTGTTCTCAGATAAAAATGATGCAAAATCTGCTACAATTTTATCCTCTCTGGGCTATTCTATGACTTCCCTTAAAAAGAAGGAACCCCTCGTCATGTAAGGGGCTAGTTCAGACTCTCATGGTGTAAACAAAGCAAACCCTTTTGAAAATTTAGCCACACAGTGGCCTTCATTGATTTCTCCCTGGTACCATTAGCCAGTCTAGAAATAATATTAAGTTATTTTTGCAAAGCTTTTGGGAAAAGAAACTGTTAAAATTAGGCTAGATATGTCTCTTTTTCATGTGTGTTTTGTTGTTTTATTTTGAGACAGAGTCTTGCTCTGTTGCCCAGGCTGGAGTACAGTGGTTAATTTATTGCATCCTTGAACCCTGGGCTCAAGTGATCCTCCCACCTCTGCCTTCTGAGTAGCTGGGACTACAAGCTTGTGTAATTACTCCTGGCTAATTAAAAAAAAAATGCAGAGATTGGGTCTTACTATGATGTCCAGTCTGGTCTTGAATTCCTGATTCTCAAGCAATCTTCACACCTCGGCCTCCCAAAGTGCTGGGATTACAGCTGTGATCCATCACGTCCAGACAGAATTAGGCTAGATATATCCTCTTAATTTCAGTTCTTGTTCACAAGAAATGAGAAATTGTTATAAGGATTAATATGCTGCTCCTTTGTACTCCCAAGCATAATATTTCTTTTACAATAAGCCTTTTTGTGATACCTTTTATGTACAAAGTCCTAAGCTACTCAATGAAGTACTTATTTTAATTCATACTTCGCAAAGTCAGAAAGTTTAGAAATGAAGCCCAGAAATCAAAAGCAAATGTGGCATTCAAAACCAGATCTTTTACATCTAAGGTCATTGCTAAGAATCTCCATTCTTGTCGTACACTTCCTTCCAGGCCTCTCGCTACTTTCTTCCATGTGGCACTACATTTAGCTCAAGTGCCAGAAAAGCCCAGTATATTTACACATTGTCTTAATTTGAAGCATTACATGTTTGTGGAGGTTCACACAAATTTTCCCATATGTTAAGCTTCTCCCTATATAGGTGTTTGTGATACCTTGAGTCAGGTGAAGGACAGGAGAAGGCACAATGCTATGTATGCCCAATGCTGAGCAACCACCTTGCTTGTGTTTAAGATTCTGTATCCTTGTAACAAGGTAAGCAAACAAGCAAACAGACAACAACAACAAAACCTTGATGTGCATCAGTTGTCTCTTCCTTGAATTCTATAACCCACCAAAAGTGCTTCAGGAAGACAAATAAGTAAACAGGTCATCTCAAAAAACTATGATGAAGGAGGTAATAGAGATATTGACAATGCGAAATAAGAAAAAAAAAGGGGAGGGGGTAACTACAGAATAACCAAGAAGCTCTTCAGAAGAGAAGACGTTTAAAATAGGCCTTAAATTTTAAACTAGTAATTTCCAGAAAAGAAAAAAATGGAGGGAATTTCAGATGGAGAAAAAGCATATGAAAACCAGCGAGGTATGTGTTAGCGTATTTTGCTGGGGACCAAATGAGCAATTCTGGAAGAAAAGCAGAGTGGCCTCAAGGTAGGTATGGCAAAAGATAAAGCTGAAAGCATAGCTTGGAATCAAATTTTGAAGAGTCTTAAATGCCAAGTTAAGATGTTTGCACTTCATTCTGTAGGAAGTAGACAATCCTCCTAGTGTTTCAAGCATAAGCCAGCCATCAGTAGATTGATTTGTAAAGATAAATCTGGCTGTGCCTGGAGGATGGATCAGAATAGAAAGAGAAAAGAAGGAAGAGAAAAATGATCAGGTTTTCCTCTTGAAAGTGAAGTGCCATATTCGTTGGGTAAAATATTGATTTATCTCCTTTGAGCCCTATCCTGTAGTTCTTAACACTCCTCATGTTAGCTTAAATGTGAGCACTTCTTTGAAAATGAAAGGCTTTTAGATTGCTTGTTATGTGTCTTAAAGAAATAAAAGCTAATTTATAAAAATAAACAATCTTTAGAATACTTGAAAATGCAAATGCTTTGATGAGACCAATGGATAAATTCATAACCAATGCACCAGAAATTAAAACTTAATATCCACAGAGGAGCTTCACAAGCAGACTGTTCCACAGTTAAAGCTAAGGATTGATCTGTGTGGGACTGCTAATGTAATTTAGCAGCAAGGCAAAGTTACCTACCCAGTATTTTGTATCCAAGCTTCTACTAAATTAAGGCCAAAGATAGGCAAAAATATCAAGAACAGACTTCATAATTATAAATTAGAAGATCCATTAGAAGATAGGCAGCGTTTTCTTTAAAATAGAAGGAATCTGCTGCACATGGTGGCCCACATTTATGATCCTAGCCATTGGGAGCCCAAAGCTGGAGGATCATTTGAGGCCAAGAGTTTGAGACCAGGTTGGGCAACATAGGGAGACGGCATTTCTACAAAACATTTAAAAAGTAAGCTGGGGATGGTGGCGTGTAACTGTAATCCAACCTACTTAGAAGGCTGAGGAGGGAAGATTGCTTAAGCCCAAGAGGTCAAGGCTGCAGTGAGCTATGACAGTGCCAATGTACTCCAGCCTGGACAATAGAGCAAGGCCTTGTCTCAGTAAAACAGAATAGAATAGAATAGAATAGAATAGAATAGAATAGAATAGAATAGAATAGAATACAATAGAATACAATAGAATAGAATACAATAGAATAGAATACAATAGAATAGAATAGAAAAATCTTTAAGGTATTAAAATACTCACATGCTATGAGAAGTTATGAACATGTTTTCTTCTGGACCAGCAGGGACATGTATAGGTGTTACCACTTCCCAGGCTTGCTAATTTGTCTGAATTCACTGCTTTCTGTCTGTGTAGGGTTTGTGAATATAGGGCTTATTAGCTTAGATTTCTTCTTCTTTCTAGCATTTGCATTGTTTCCACCCTATTCAGCTGAAACATCAAGGGGTTTTGTTTGCATTACTAATATCGTTCAATTGCATATTGATAACTTTCATGTGTCATGTTTCATGTATCACTTTCTCCATGTTATCCCCTTTTGCTGTCTATCTTCTCTATCCATTTTAAGATCCTGACATCTCTTGGACTTTCTAGAAGACCTCTCACATTCATTCAAGCCCTCTCCAATGACGCTTTTCTTTGCACCAAAAATAACAACAAATTGATGACCACACAATGCAAATCTGTTTATAATTATTCGATAACGTCTCATCACTCTTAGAAACAGTAAATGTAAATGCTCCTTAACTTGAGGAATATTTGTAGGAATTTGCCCTACAAATACATCTCTCTAATTCGACTCTAGCTCTCTTCTATGTGATCTAGTTTCATGGATTCTCTTTTTTTAACCATGATACCTTCTGTTACAGGAGATTTATACATCCTATTTTCTGTCTTAAACATTCTTCTCTTGTTTTTTTGTTTTTTTGTTTTTGTTACGTAAATAAATCTTACTTGCCTTTTGATATCAGATGAAATTTTATTTTATTTTTTCACTAAAAGTATTCTATAATCTCCTGCCATTGTTCAAAGCTCCCTCTATAGATTACACTGACCACGTATGCCTCTTCTGGGATGCAACATGTTGTAATTCCTGAAATTTGGTGAATTGGGAAATGTTTGTTTTCTCCTCAAGACCATAAATTTCACAAGGGCAGGGAGAGGTTCTACTTCTGCTGTCATGACCTTTTTCCTGTTCATCTACCCAGGGGCTAGCACAATGTCTGACGTAAATTAAATGTTCATAAAATCATCGTTGAGTTCTTTAGAAAAAATGAATAAACAAATGAATCTAAGGTTGCTAGATTTGAACTCTTAACTGTATCCTGGCTTTACAACTTACCAATTGTGTGACTTTGACTAAGTAAGTGATTTTCTCTGATTTTTCACTATCCTTACACGTGAAACAGGAATATAATACCAATACTTAGTGTAAATGACTAAATATAGAGAATAACATAAAACAAACCAAGAGTAGGGGGAAAAAAAAAAAACCTAGCTAGCACCTGCCACCCAGTAGTTACTCAGAGTGACAGCTCAGGCTCCTCAGAAGAAGGTGTTCAGATGCACTGGGAAAGCAAAATGTGTATTAGGGATTATTACATGTGAAAGGAAGGGGAAGAAAGCAGGACTGGGCAGCAAAAGAAGTCAAATTGTAATGCAAGTCTGACAAAACCTAAACCAACCCAGTGCTGTGCTGCAAGAAACTAAAATTGCTTGACTTTTATACCCTGATTCACTCAGTCACTGGACACAGGCAGCCCAGGAAGGGTGTGAGCTCACTGGATCAGCTTCCAGGAGTGGGGGCTGACCCGGATGGAGCTGAGCATACTACCGGCTGCTAAGCAGCAAATCCTTCATTGAAGTAAGATCTGCCCAGCTCATCTCAGCGTCCGCACTCTCACTCAGCACTTTCACTCGTGATTCTTGAGTCAGACCATCAGTCACTCTTATGAAAGGCCCACATGGGCTCCCACAGATCCTGCATTTTACAAGGGCTCAAAATGAACAATCACAAGTACTGTTATTAAGTCTTTCCTGATCAACCTGACAAGTGCCCAGGAGACACGGGGAAAAAAAAATGATGGATGCTGAGAAGAGGGAATTAGAGAGAAAAGTGTCAGTTAGTCTCAGACTGGGACTCATATAGCCTAGTGGGAAGTGAATGGGTCTGCTTTTGAGGACACTGGGAGGCTAATTCGAACTATCACACATGAGTTTTTACATTTACCAAGCACTTTCTATAGGTCTGTGCTTCTGAAATTTGACCAATGTATAAATGAGCTCATTTAAAAAGAGGGAAAAAATACAGAACCCATGCTGATTTAAATTAACTTTACCACAAGTTTACACAATCACATAGAACCAGTGAGAAACTTCATAGGCTTATATCTAAAAAGCAACTATAAAACACAAATTTATAATTAAATACACGAAAGCTTTACATTAATAAAATTCACATTAACATTCATGAATTTTTCTTGATAAATGATATTGTTTTGTGGAAGTGGAGTCTCTTCTTGCCATGTGATTGCTACAGCACAAGAGCTTTTGCAATTGAAATTGTCAGTTCTGCCACGTATCCTGGGGGAATCAAATCTGTGATCATTTCTCTCTGAAGGATGTAATTTGACCTTCATCTGGCACATGCATGTTACTCATGTAGTATAGAATTTCCAGAGTTCTTTCTTCATTAATGATTAACCATTAAAACAGTGTTGTTACTGACAGTTGTATAAACTGTAATGCAAATGTGAGTCCTAAAGTTTTATGGAAATATTTTGTTTGTAACTAGCCATCCAGATGATCAATAATAATTAATGTCTTATCAATAATAAGACATTAATATTTTCTAAGTTGTCTTTTGAAATGAAAATAATTTTGAATTAATTTCTTGGAATAGTGTCTTTGGAATCTGTGGCATCTATTGCCGGTGGTATATAGTATCTATTCTTTCCTTCAGCTTTGATTATGGTCACACTTTTGAACTTGGTGCATTGCTGCCCATATAACAGAGTATGTTTCCCAGTGGTTCTTGCAGGTAGATGAGGCCATGTACCCCCAAGAAAGAGATCTCCAGAAGTTTTGTGAGACACGGGCATCAAGAATATTCAAAAATAAGATAATAAGTATTTCTTTATCTTTTTTCTCTACCCTGCTACCTGGACCTGGAATCTGGTAGCTGGTGTGCTGGAAGCTATTTTGGATTGTGAGGCCAAGGGTTATGTAATAAGAGATGTCTGGGTTGAAAGCAGTGATTCAAGTGAACTCTCATGACCATGGAGCACCATGCAAGTCTTGGCTTTAATTTACATGAGAAACAAACACAAATTTATCTCACTAGGCAAATATTTTTCATGTCTCTTTAAGAGCCATAGTCCAGATACAAAAGGATGATATTGACTTGTTCAACTTACATCATATTCTTCGTGATATTCCTCAACACCTGTATTTTCTTCACTTTATTCACATGAAAGACAGAGGAGGACTTAATGCTATAGAATTGGGGTCAAAAGCCAGGTTTTTGTCATCTAGTAGCTGTGAAATCTTGAGGAAACTGCTTAATTTTTCGAAGTATTAGTCTCTTGACCTGTAATATGTGTATAAAGATATCATAGGAATATCGTGAGGATTAAATACAATCATGCAAATGAAATGGTCATCAGACCAACTGGCATAAATTAAGTAAATAATGACTTGAAATTGATAATAATATTGATGATGCTGGTGGTGATGATTTCTGATTTCTGAATAAACAGTTAGTTTCCACTCACCACATTTTACATCTATGCCAAAGATGGGCAAAATATGTGAGAAACAAGATTGACAATTTTTCCTTTTTGTTTTTGGGGGGGTGGCAGGGGAGGAGTTTTGCTCTTGTTGCCCAGGCTGGAGTGTAATGATATGATCTTGGCTCACTCTAACCTCTGCCTCCCAGGTTCAAGTGATTCTCCTGCTTCAGCCTCTCGAGTAGTTGGGATTACAGGCATGTGCTACTGTGCCCAGCTAATTTTGTATTTTTAGTAGAGATGGGATTTCTCCATGTTGGTCAGGCTGGTCTCGAACTCCTGACCTCAGGTGATCCACCCGCCTTGGCCTCCCAAAGTGCTGGGATTACAGGCGTGAGCCACCATGCCTGGCCAAGATTGACAACTTTTCAAAGATTTCTAAAGGAAGGCTACAGAAAATCTATACACATTTCAAGAATAAGCCATTTGAGGTTTTAGTGAATTTTAATACAAACCTATGAGCTTTCTATTTGTACAAAAGAAGATATAAATTCCTTTCCAACTATGATGTTCCCATATTATTCCCCCCTGAAAGCATGTGTGTTATGAAGCCATCCAATACATATGCTGCTGATGGCCTGGCATGTCCTTAACAAGCACACAGGCCCCTCTCACTGCACCTTGAGGAATTCAGCATATGGCCATCAACATCTCTGGATTGTCCAGAGTGCAATTCACCATGAATCTCTGTTAAATTGAAACCAATTAAACATTAAGCTGCATCATATTGCATCTAATGGAATTAGGATGTTATTTTATTTTATAGATTTGTGCCTGTTCCTGATCACCATATGACAATCTTTTTTTTTCTTTTCTTCTTCAACAAAATCCTGTCAGTGATTCCTGCCAACATACCGAGTTTTGGAAGCAAGACCAACAGACTTTATTATGCTTCCAATACACATCTGGAAAAGAAAACACATTGCAATACTCAATTGAATTTTGTCATTTTGCAGCTCTGGTAGCAATAGAATATTACAGTATGCACTCATCCAAAGTGTCACTTAACATACAGAGATCAGATGACTTCAGGTATCACCTCAAAACATGCGTGTGACAAATTACTTATTTTACAGTTATAGAAGTTCAAAATTGGAGGGAAAGGGAACTAATTTTTCTTTAGATATTTTAGTGTGCTAAGTGATTTACAAAGGAAATATTGCCCCCTTTGCTATTTAAAATATGTGTGAGGGAAGCCTTATCTTTCAGCTTTGTAAGAAGGCTTACAACTAGTAATCGTGCAGGACGTCACAACTAGCAAATGATACACGCACAAGTCAAATATATGTTGTTTACATTCAAAATTTTATTTTGTGGACTACGTGCTGGAACAGTAACTGAGAGATTACACAGAGTAAACTGAAGTTTTATATTCACTATATTCTATTGAAAATTTGTCATTAAAGTAATAGAAGGTAGATGGGTCTAACAGACCAGTCATGTTACATGTAATAGTTTGTTAAATATTTTCAGAGGCATTTTCACATGTGAATCCCAATAATCCCCAAACAATGATGTTACTGCCATCCTCAGTTTAAAGAGGAAAACATCGAGATGACATCCCAGTGATACCAGCACATCTATTAACAAATTTGTCCACCTTCAAAAAGTTTCAGGACTAAGTATTCCCCATGTTAGGAAATGGATCATTGGCTATTGTAGGACAGACCTTTGCCCTCTCCTGTCTTCCTATGCCTCTTTCATCTCATGAAAAGCATATGCCCTAGGTTGTCCATGATCCCAGAAAGATAAAGCACAACTACGGTCAAACTTTAGCCTGGAGGCCAAATTACCCAAGCTTAGTCTAGATTAGCCGACCCACATTTGATTTACTGGCCTCAATTAGATTGCAGAAAAGTGAGCAGAAATCCAGGATTGTGTTTTAAGCTATGTGTTTTAAGCTGAAAACTACTATGAATATATTTTTAAGAGGGTGTGTGTGTGTATGTGTGTGTGTAGATTTCCATCACTAAGTTAGAATTCCCTTCATTCAGTGGAATTGCAGAGTTTTGTGGAGGAGAGAATACAACACCCGATATTACCCCTTTCAAGACAAAATGTCTTTCTAGAAATAGAGATACAGTTGGCCTTGTGAAAACAAATCGCATCCTGAATCCAAGGCATTGAATTGTCAGAGGAAGCCTTAAAAAATCTCTCACTGTTCCCCTTACTAAGGGGAAAGCCAGAGGCTACAGAATTCAGGCCACAACAATCCATTTCTTTAAAATAATGTAATCACTCTTTCTCACAAAACATATTTAATCCCATGGTGAGCCAAGTAAAATCAAGCGTTGCTTTATTGTTAGATTACCTAATTACCACCTCCTCTTTTGCTTCTTGTGATTTTAAAGTACATGCTTACACACATACACACAAAATAATAACAATAAAAAAGCCTTATCTTCTGTAATAGTCAAAAAGCCTTGATGAAACACAGCAGTATTTTCAAAGTCCCCTGCAAGCTTTTGTCGTTGTTAAAAGCCTTACAAAGAAATCGTATTTTTAATTTTTTTTTCCTTAGCAAAGGAGTTTGAATAATTCAGACAACTGTTATGTGCTGAGTGCCTTTTTTTGTTTGGTTACTTTTTTGGTGCCAGCAAAGGTTTAGAGACTTGTAGTTGTTCCTTCTCCCTTTGTTTTGTGATTTATGTGTGAGTCTTGTCAACAACAGTAATCCCAGTCTTGGATTTGACTACTTCAAGAGATCAGAGTTTACACAGCACATGAAGAAAAGGATATTTGGCATACATGGCCACTCAGATCATGGCTAATGGATCTCTAGCCAGTCAACATCCCTAGCACAGAGAGTAGGACCCCTGTACATTCATTTAAATAGGGCAATTGATTGACTGATTGATCTTATATCTGTTAAGTGTTTTACACATAACTTATGTATCAACAAAGAATCTTGTAAAAATGCCAACTAGGAGTGAACAATTGGAGGGTTGGTCTTGAACTCCCGACCTCAAATCATCCCACCGGCCTCAGCCTCCCAACATGTTGGGATTATAGACGTGAGCCACCATGCCTGGCCAGGAAAGCTTTTAGCTGTTAAGATAATAATCTCTGTAATCCCAGCCCTTTGGGAAGCCGGCGGCGGGCAGATCACAAAGTCAAGAGATTGAGACCATCCTGATCAACAAGGTGAAACCCCGTCTCTACTAAAAATACAAAATTAGCGGGGTATGGTGGCGCATGCCTGTAATCCCAGCTACTCAGGAGGCTGAGGCAGGAGAATCGCTTGAACCCGGGAGGTGGAGGTTGCAGTGAGCCGAGATCGCACCACTGCACTCCAGCCTGGTGACAGAGTGAGACTCTGTCTCAAGAAAAAATAAGAATTAAAAAAAATGACCTAAGTTATATCATCACAAGTAACTTACTTTAAACCAATCATCATTAAAGTTGATACAATAGGGCAGATTGTACTTACAACTGTATAATATTAATCACCTGTAAAGTTGCCTAATGACTTACCTACTTGAATGGAAGACAACAGGAGAGGTATTAAATGCAGGATGTGGAAAAATGCCTATAATTTACAGGTTTGGCAAGTCCACAATGCTTAGAGAACAAATGTTATACTGTTAATGGCTGTTGCAATTTCTAATTGAAGAATTTATTTTCTTACAAAACTATTTATTAATCATGAGGACTTCATCATGTTTGAAAAGGGAGAAATACTTTTTAAGAGTCTCTGGAACAATTTACCTTCTGTTTCAGAAATCTTCATTTCTATAAGTAAAATGCCTTTTTCAAATGTATAGGCCTTGTTTTAGTATATTGACATTTTAACTTTAAAGTTTTGTCTAAAAAGACAGAACAATATAGAATCAGAGAAAGACTGAACAGGTACCTTGTTTCTTAACCATAAAGCTTCTGTTTGAATGTTTTTCTCATTTAGAAACTGGGGTAACAGATTTTCGAGGCTGGTCCAGTTTATTTCAAGACTGGCATCCTATCTTGAAAACAGGGGGTGAACGTGCCTTTATTCTTAATCCTTGCATGTGGTTGCATAGATAGCTATGACAAATTACCTTCTCTTTTCTTTACATTTCTATACTTTAGCATGTCTTAAATTATTTTCATTGTGAATTAGGAGAATCTTCCTATGTGGCCATTTTGAAGGCCAAGAATGACAACTTACGTTATTTCTGTCTGTCTACTATGGTACCACTCATGCATGCAGTTTCTCTTAATTAATATACTCCCCGCCTTCCTAAAGGGTTGTTTGAAGTCCTCAAACTTAACTCCAATTTGCATGGTCAGCAGCACATGGTTTGTCACTGATCACAGACTTTTTTTTTTTCCTGATTGTATTAATACTCTGCTTCTCAAATTATCTCTTCTCCCAAGCTTACCACAGTTCCTTTTTTCTCCATGCATTTATGGCTTTTCACTGGTCTTGATTTAATCTTGTTCTTTGCACCCACTGTGTACTCCCTAATTTGTTTTTCATTTTCTTAAAGCTTTTTAATAGAAATAAGCCCCAGTCCTTCTTCCATACCTAGCCCACCATACTAGTTCCATGGATGGTGTTATAGCTCAGTTTGCATCAGCACTGGATATGGCTCTTAGGTACTCTTTGTTAGTAAAATAAAATAGAATATTTATTCATTAAACAAACATATATTTAGCACGTGCTTTCTGTCAAACACCCACACTCTAGCAGCAACAGATTCCCCACTTGTTTTTAATTGTCAATTCCCTACTCAGCTCTCAAAACCTCATGTCGTCAAGTTCAAATAAAATCTAACTTTCTAAAATCATGTCTTCTCATTTATGTACTTTAGCCATTGATTCAAGAAGTATGCCAATATGAATGAATGCAACTATGAGATATTAGTTATTTCCCATTGGATTAAACTTGACAATAAAACTTAGCAATGTCTTGCTTATGATCTCACCTGATTTTGACACAAGACTTAGTATACGTTCAATATAGCTATGGATGCACAAATTATGGGGGCTTATGAAAAGTCAATTTACACAAATTGACTCCACACAGTAGAATACCCTCTTTTTCACTATCTCAGCTATTCTATAATACATATGCATGTACAAAGACATCTAAAGATTTTTTTTTCCAACCCCACTTTTCAAGGCACTCATCCGTTGCACTCCAAGACAGCTCCTGGCTTCTTGGGTCTACACAGGTATCATATTTGTAACCATTAATATGCAGACAGGAGATGATTAAATGCAGGCATGATAAAATGTGACACCCCATAATAAATGAGAATAAAAAAATGAATTTGTAACCATAAATCATGTATTAAAATTTATGTCATTGGCTTACATTGATGAAGACAATGTAGAAATAAGAAAATATGAGCTAGAACTATTTTAAAAATTATAATGAAAGATATTTAAATTTTTTTATTTTTTTCAACTCTTTATCTTAGGTTGAAAATTTGACTTCTTGCCCCTGAAGGTAGAATGCTTGAACTCTGTGGTTTAGAATAAGGCATTGGACAGTTACCAGTTTCATTATAATGCAAATTTTTAACTTTAGCATTTTAAATATGAGTGCTCTTATGCATTCAAGACAATGAGATACTACCTTCTTTTAAAAAAAAAGTAAAATATCTATTTTAAAAGACACGAGATATTGAAGTGTAGTCTTGCCACGTACTTTACCTAAAAAGAATTTGACTAAACTATTCTATGCCCTTTTGTGTAAAGTTTTACAATAATTATAACACTTTAATTTTTGAGAAAAAATAGAGAGCAGTACGTCACAAATTAAATAATATTAAATCCTTAATTGGAAAAATTACTTGTAAAATTGGAAATTTCCAAGAATCCAAAACATAACCAGAAACCTGATTTGAAAAGCCACAACATGGCTGGCATTATTATAAAATAGCAGGCCCTACATTTCAATAAAGTCACCGTAACTGAAATTTCAGATTGATCTTGTTCCTTCAAATGTACCCCATTTGGCAGAAAATAAAATTATTCTAATGCTATCAAAACAATTTAGGAAGTCAGTTCTATAAGTAACACCTGGGTTATGTTTAAAAAAATGAATTTTAGAAAAAACGATTGCCTTATGATTTGGGGAATGTAATTTCTTATTATCTATTAATACCTGGCCACATCTTCATTGTTTCCTACATTTGCTATTTTAATGGCAGCCTTATGAAGTGAAGTAAATGTGGGATTTTTCTAAGAGGCTTTCATAATGTATAGTGATTTTCTGAAGTCATATTTGTTACTTAGTGTTAGGAGTTGAAATGTATCCCCCCCAAAGATTATATTAAAGTCTTAACTCCCAGAATCTCAGGGTATGACCTTATTCTCTCCAAATACAGAAGGTATTTACAAGGCTAATCAAATTAAAATGTCATAGAATTGTAAGGACTATTGTTTTTATTAGGTGAAAATTTAGACACAGAGACAGACATATAGAGGGAAAATGATGTGAAGAGACAGAAATTTCTGACTGCCATCCGCAAGCCATGGTGAGAGTCCTGGAACAGGTTCTTCCCTCATTGACCTGTGAAGGAACCTACCCTGCAACACCTTGATTTTGGACCTGTGGCCTCCAGAACTGTGAGACAATAGATTTCTGTATTTTAAGCCAGGCAGCATGTGGTACTTAGTTATGGCGGCCCCAGGAAACTAATGCATTCACTGTCATGCAGTTATGGTAAACTCTCTCCTCATCAGGAAATGGAAGGTAAAAAAAATAAAAATAATTTAAAAAAATAAACTCCTTTCCCCTGATTTTTCTGAAATAGTCACAAGCTTAAATGACATCTCTCTGCATGTTATTCACCAGGTCTTATGCACCATACTAGGAAACTAGAAGATGCTCAACAAATAGTCATTAAACCCAAATGTCAACTAAATTCCGTGCTCTTTGAAAGTCAAATGAATACTGTGGTACACAGTATAAACTCCATTCTATTCCTACTGACTATGCAGATTTAGGGGTTAGGCTAAAAGAGTGTTGGGGGGTAGGGGATCCTTTGTAACACCCACTTTGTTCCTGAGCTCCTGTTTCTACAAAATTAGCATATGGCTTGCTTAGTTGTCTCCATAGTTAGATCCTATTCCACTTGGTATTGCCAACAATATAACTTTTTTTCCTACAAATATTCTCATGATCTCACTGGAGAAGACAAACTTAAGAGTTTGATGTAAAAGAGTTGAGTGGTGTTTTAACATCCACCATAAAGAGCCCAAAACTGGATATTGGGCATCCCAACTTTTAGTAGATTTTGTTCATTTTGGCCAAGGGGATTATCTTGATTTATCCCTCCCTTTTTTTAAAAAAAATAGATTTTAGGCCCCCATCATCTTGTTAGCCTTCCAATTTCTCCACAGTCCTATGGCTTCTCCTTATTTTTTCCTCAGTCCCCATCTGCTATGGACTAAATCATGCCCCTCTTCCAATTCACATGTTGAAATTCTGACACCCAATGTAATTATATTTGAAGACGAGGCCTTTGACGTATAATTAGGTAATAAGGGTGGGGGTCTCATGGTGGGGTTAGCACCCTTTTAAGAAAAGACACCAGAGAGCACTGTTGCTCACTCACTCTCTCTTTCTTTCTATCTCTCCCCATATACACACACTGAGGCAAGTCTGTGTGCACATGCAGTGAAATAGTGGCCATCTACAAGTCAGGAAGAGGACTCTCTCCAGAACCCACCATGATGGCACCCTGATTTCATACTTCCTGTCCTGAATTGTGAGAAAATAAAATTTCTGTTGTTTATAAGCAACTCACTCTATGGTATTTTGTTACAGCAACCAGAGTTGACTGAGACAGAGTTTACTAGCAATTCAGTTCTCCTTATTTTGCTAATAAACTTAGCTTTTTCCCCATCATTATACCAGCCTGTTCAAATTCAGAGGGCTTCAAAATAAGAAAGATATCTAAATTTTTATATTAATTTCTAATTCTTTTTTTGCAGGAAAGTTAACTTAGGACAGCATTAAATGTATATCATTGTTAATGATATACATTATACCACTCAGAAGTCAAGATGCTACCGTCAAGTGTGGGAAACCTCAGTTTTTGTCCAAGTTGCAAAATAGAATTCAGCCAAGAGACACATAACAAGGGTAAAGTAGCAGAGTTTATTAGGAAGATAAAGTACATTCTTACAGAGGAGTGAAAAACAGCTCCAGGCTATTCTGGCTGGGAAAATGGTAGCAGCAGCATTTATTTAGACAGACAGCACACTCTGAAAGATGAGGCAGAGTGAGCTGCTTAAAAGAATGAACCAGCAGCAACTAGTGCTGGGGAACTCTATGAGAATCTTACATAATTATTCATGAGGGGGCATGAGAGGTTGTCACATGCAAGCATGTTTCAGGAGGTGCCTTTGGGCATGCATGTTCCGTGGCCATACATGCTAGGATTCATGTCCCATGTCTCATCAGCATCTAAAATCTCCACATAGGGGTATGTTTTTTACTATTATAATGAGCAGCAGGCTATGCTCAGAAGAGTTTCTGCTTTCCCTGCTTGTCAGTGGGGAAATTCCCTACCATGTTTATCTCTGGCTAGAGGAGCCCAACCACAAGGCCAGATGTAGCCAATGTAGCCATGGTCTTTTTTGCTGACTGTCAGTGGGCAGTGTTGACTATTGATGGGCAGTGTCTCCAGGACTTTTGTCCCCAGGGGCTTCCTTGCCTGCTCGTTTCTGGCTATCTGCCTATTCTAACAAAGAGTGACTAGAGTTAATTTGGATCTTTAAATAAAAACTCTTTCTATGTTTGCTTATCAAATACACAAAAATGTTACCTTCTCCTGAAAAGTCAGAGCCTTGCCAAACTCATTTAGATTTACTTTTAGTGTTAATGCATGCACATATGTGCACACCCACACACACACACACACGCACACACACACTGTTTTCTATCACTATTTTTATTTTTATGCAAGATAAAATACATTAACTTAAGAGAGATGAAAACTTCAGGAATAATTCAGAACCATGGGCTCGTGCTCCAGACTTGTGTGAGGCTGTGGGTGAACACACATTCTAGGAAGTTTGTGAAAAAAAAAAAAGAGAAATCACTCTTGTTCTACTGTGCTTACATTTATACTTCCAAAAACAAGATGCTAAAGGTGATATTAGTTGAGCAAAACACTGTTATTTTAGCTACTCTGGAAACTAGTTGACAATAAGTAGTCCCTTGAGGCAAGATTCTTCCCTGCATTGTTCACTACAATATTTGTTCAAAACTGAGGAGTGATTTGTAAGATCTGTCCCTTCAGGAAAAAAAGTGATATTGATGCCATGTAGCTAATGCAGAACAAAAACAAAAGAAATCAAAAAACCTCAAGCCAGCAAAATGATGAACATAACACCACTTTTCATTTTCCATTTCAGTGAAAGATTCATTTTATAGCATTTGAGGTAATCCCTGGTGTGATCTAGCTGAAACAGAAAAAAAAAAAAAAAAAAGAGAGAGAGACAATAAGTTTTTAGGTTTTTATAGAAAGAGCTCTGGAGTCTTAGTGACTGTTGTTATTTCTTCGGCATTTTGATTTCTCTTTAGTTCAATCAAACAAAGAACTTTATTAAGCATCCACGGCAAGCTGCATGTTAAATAAAAGAGCCGTGTCCAACAGTATTTTCTGAGTATCCACAGTACACAGTGGCCCTTGGACACTTTGGTGCTGTTGTTATTCCTAGGTTACAGAAAGGAGGCCAAGGGTCAGGTCGTTTAAATGATCTTCCAATACTAAAACTTCTCATAAGCAGCAGAATTGGGTCTAAAATCTCACCTATGTGTTGCAAGGACCAGAGAGAAACAGCTAGTGCTTATTTTAAGGATACAGGGGCCAAGTTGGGACACACAGAAAGATGTTTGTCCTCAGGGTCTCTTAGAGAACATCACTGAAGATGCCATAGCATGCTTACCTTACCCAAGTCACTCTAGGACAGGCAATGCTGTGGGATAGGTAAAAGTGGACAGTCTGGATTAAGACTGTCTCTGCTCACAGCCGCTCTTTCACGTATTCATTCTTTAAACTTGAGAATATTTAACCTGCCTGTATTTCTACTGCACTACAGGTAAACTTGGAATAATGAGATAATAATGCAAGCTTCATAGGTATGTGATCAAGCTGATGTAATTTCAATAAGTGTTCATGACAGTGCCTGGCACATTGTACATTTTCCAAAAATGTTTCTATTATTTTGAATTATTAACTAATATATTATTTTCATTATTATTTTGAGACAGGGACTCACTCTGTTGCCCAGGGTATGGTGCAGTCATAGGTCACCACAGCCTTGAACTCTTGGGATCAAGCAATCCTCCTGCCTCAGAGTCCTGAGTAGCTGGGATTACAGGTGTGTGACACTGTGTCCAGCTAATTTTCTTTTTTTTTTTTTGGTACAGATGAGGGTCTCATTATGTTGCCTGAGCTAGTCTTGAGTTCCTGGCCTCAAGTGATCCTACTGCTTGGCCTCCCAAAGCTCTAGAATTGCAGGAGTGAGCCACCACACCTGGTCTATTAACTAACATTATTAACATAGTATTGTTACTTGAGTGTTCCCTATCACTCCTGTCTCATGGTATTAGCTTACTCATGGGTTTTACTCCCTTAGGGCTCTTGCTTATTTCCTTCCCCCTTGTGTCTCTCTGCTTCTGTGGATGTTCCGCATCTCTCGTAATGATTTGTATTCGAATTCCTAAGGAAACGGAATATGATAGGATTGGCTAATCACTACCCTACATAAACTGTCTCATTAGAGCAGACTGCTTTACTTCTGTAAAACTACATCAGATCCTCAGGTGTCAATCACAGGATAATCAGCTCCCACTAGAATTATATTGCTTTATGGTAAGATTTAGGTGCATAAAGTCGGCAGAAGATGTGTTCTGCTACAGACAGTTTGAGCTTTGATGCTTATCCAGAATATTCTGTCTCCCTTTGCTTCTGCTCTATGGGGCACACTGCAATTAATGTTCTCTCCTGATGGAAATCAGAAGGAGCCAAAGACCTCTGTTACATTTCAAACCTAACATCAAATAGAAAATTAATAACATAAAGAGAAAAACATGTTATGTCACCTAGATGTTATGTCACATTTCTAAAGCAAGAAGTGAGATACATATATTTGCAGATTAGTGATTAAATTTATCCCATATAGTATTTTAATCTGGAGTAGAGATGGCGGGGATGGTGATTTTATGTATCAGAAATGTTGATGTATTTAGTTTGTCTAAAACAGTGTGGATGACTGTGATGATAAAACAGAGATATGCCTAATTTCTCTTTACAAACTGAGAAGGCATTTGTCAAATCTCCTTTTATACATTGGCGTTGTATAATCTCAATCTAGCCCAGAAATTAAATGCAACTCCTAACCAAATCTCACTGCCTGCCCCCTCACGGATGCCGTGAACATAGAGTTCTGTGTCTCATACTTCTCAATCTGCAGCTTCTTGAATAACTTTCAAGGTTTCATGACAAAGAGTTGTCTCTTTTATCACTCTCTAGCAGCTCTGAGAGTGCTCAGTTGGTTTTTGTTTGTGTTTTTATTTGTTTGTTTTTTGGATTTTTGTTTTGTTTTGTTTTGTTTTGTTTGTTTTGCTCTGCTTATACTCAAAGGAATTGCCTTACCAGTGTTATATACTGGAAACAAAATGTGTGTGATTGTTAATATTAAACAGGGATAAAGCTATATGATTCTGTTAAAAGTATTTTTAAAGTAATCACACATATTTGGAGGGTACAAATGCAGGCTTCTCACATGTGGAGTGGTGAAGTCTGGGCTTTTAGTGTACCCATCACCTAACTAGTGAACATTCACCCAATGAATAATTTTTCTTAAAGTGGCTCTGACAAAAAGTGATTTTCTGATTTAACAAAAAGTCTGATGGTTTGAATTCTAAATTAAAACTCCATTTATGTTTGCTTAACAGAGACATAGAGTATTACATGAATGAATTAACAAATAATAATAATAATAATAAATAAATGCAGATAACCAAATCACACAAGCCTGAATACAAACTTTAATAATTATATTTATCACCTACGTGACCTTTGGAGTGATTTTTACGGACATTTTCCTCATTTGTAAAATTGTGTTTAAAATACTTCTTTCAAAAAGTTACTGAACGAAATAAAATGTTGCATGAAATACTGTGGCCTGGCTAATTATAGATTCTCAAGAACAAAGAATGAAAGTGATATGTTCATTATTTTGCTAGTTTGAGGTCTGCGGTGTTTTTTGCTTTTTTTGGTCTGCTTTAGTTATGTGGTTTCAATACCACTTTTTTTTTCCTGAAGGGTCAAATCTTACAAATTACTCCTCAGTTTTGAATTGCTGATGGCAACTGAGAGGTTTGCTGATTTATGGGCTGGTTTTCTTGGCCTTCCCTCTTGTATTTCATAGTAATAACATGACTCTGGAAGTTCATGTTCAAAGCTAAAAACTTTGAGGATATGTAGTGCTATCAGCCGCATGTTACCCACTTTTAGGAAAAGAAAATGGCTTTCTTGAAACCCCAACTGATTTTTGCTTACATCTCATTGATAAGGACTGTGTCTTGTGGCTTCTTTCTTATCGACAAGAGAAACTGGGGAAGTCAGAATCTCTGCTGGAGCTTAGTATGTGATATTCTTGAATCAGATAGGTTTCTGTTTTCAAGAATGTAAATAATAATGGTCAGTGAGTATACAATTAACAATATCTGCTATGTTATGGTGGAAATGTGTGTAAGAATAACTCAGTTTTGGCAAAAGTTTACTGCATAATAAATGCTCAGATTTTCAATTGCAACTGAAAACATGCTAGAACTTCAGAGAAGGAGTTCATTTGTGATGCTTGAACCATACAATGAAAATTGTGTTTAAAATGTCAAGCTTATACAAATCTATACAGGTGATAAAAATGTCTAGACATTGTGTGTGTTTGTGTGTGTACGGGAGTGCCAGTGTTCATCAATTGGTAGAAGTTGCATGGATCAATGCATTAATGAGTGTCCTGAATCTCTCTTTGGGCTCAGGGAGAAAGGATGTTGCTATTCATTATCAATGGCAGTCATTGGTGGAGGAGTAATGAGGGATAGATATGTGCACTGTGTCTGAGTAATTGAAGGGTTTTTTTTTTTTTTTTCTTTTTAGCTGTCAGGTAACTAGAACTCTATTGGCAACGCACTAACTCAACTCTTACGGCAATTCCACTATCCAAGTACCACTGTAAAGAATATATTGCATCACAACACAACATAGGACAATGCAATACTGCAATTATCTTGCTCTGGATTGATCTCTTTGATTTTGAAAACACTGAACATTTTCTCCTCAGGCAAAGATTCAAGGAAAACTACTATTTTCCTGCTGGCGCAACTGATAGCAAAGGACAAGAGAAGCATCTAGTAACCTTAGTAGAAAATTTGCAATGCATAGCTTTGAAAATTGTTTGGGAACCCTGGAAATACTTTGGAACTTTAAGGAATGCTGAGAAAGAAGGAACTAGTGTAGGAACTTGACTAATGACCATTCTCGAATATTTTTGCTCAAAATTCTACTTTGAAATATGAAAAGATGCTAACCAAATGCTCTTATCTTTGTTCTGCTGATATTGCAGCTCCCAAGCCCTATTCTCTGATGTTAGTTTCACTCGGTCTGTTCACTGAAATTTGCCATCATCTCTGTAACAAGTGCCTCCTGCATTCCTCGCAGGAATGCTGCAAAACAGCCACAAAGCCTGAATCTTTTATGCTGCTGCTATTGTCTTCAATTTGAAGATACCAACATTTATTTAGTACTCAAGGTTTGCTAGGCTCTGTGCAACACATTTTATAAAGCCTTGCAGGTCCTCAAGCATGAATCTGAATCAAGAACTCTGTGAATCCAAAGCATGTGCTCTTTCTGTTTGACATGAGATTTCAAAACTACACCCCACACACACACACACACACACACACACACACTCACTCACTCACTCAAAATTTTATAACTATTTACATCTAGGTCTATTCTCATATTATTTTCAAACTTCTTTATGACAGAGAACAGCTCTATTCATGTTCTCATGTCCTAAAATGCCTAAAAACATGCTCCAAAAACTATCAGTCTTAAAAAATAATTCAATTCGAATGTATTCCAATGTGTAATGTAAAAGATCCAAATTCTATTTGGTTACGTGAGTATGTTTTGTTTGTAAAAATATATGGTATTATGTCCTTAGGAGGTGTGTGTGTGTGTGTGTGTGTATACTTATTAAACATAAACAAATTACTTTAAAGGTATTCACTTTCTGAAGTGACTAACGATAATAAAACACACAATGCAAAAGAGACAAATTTCAGATTAAGAAACAAACTCGATTACCTACAATGACATATATAGAGAAAAATGACATTAACTGTAGTCTTCTTAAAAGAACAGGCTATAAAGCATAACCAAATCTGTATAGTTAGGGGAAATTCACATTCTACAAAAACTGTTGGAGTTGTTTTGCCATAAATATCTGTGAATATCTTTAGTAAGACTAATGTAAATGTGTCAATGTATCTATTTTCGATTGATATGCCACCTACTGCCTTGGAGAACTTAAGACCGTTTACAATGTTAATAATTCATCTCTGAGAATCCTAATTGTACTTAGTTTACACTTTAATCAGTAGATTTCAATTTTTTACCATGACCCAGAGTAAAACAAATTTACAACTAAACTCAACACACATGCAAACAGCAAAAACAAATATGTTCCAAAAATAATGGCTAACACTATGTGATGCACTGCTTTTTTTTTTTTTTTTCTCATCGAATCTATGTGTTTTACTTCTCTTTTTTCTTTAATTATTTTCTTTATTTTGGAAGATTGCTGATCCAAACCACAAAATTGATTTTATGGCACACATAATCAAGGGTGAGCAAACATTTTTCTGTAAACAGACAATAAATATTATAAGTTTTGCATGCCATAGAATTGTGTGTGTGTGTGTGTGTGTGTGTGTGTCTGATGTTTGTCACAACTGCTCAACTTTGCTTCAACTATTCAACTCTGCTATTGTAGTGTGAAAGTAGCCATAAGTCATATGTGACTAAATGGGCATGTTTGTGTTCCAATAAAATTTCATTTATAGAACAGAGGGTTGCCCAGATTGGACCCACAAACTGTAGTTTTCCCAGTCAGAGATCATAGTGACTAACTGTAAGACTAATTTTGAGAAATACTGCTCTCAAATAGTTATTATCAAGCATTTTGGCCTCATGACTTCATACTCTTAACATTATTAAAGCAAGAAGTAAAATTTTTATGTGGGTTATATCCATCAGTATTTATCTTAATAGAAATTTATACTGAGAAATAAGTGTATTCATTTTTCAAATGATAACGTAATTGCATATTAATGTCAATGACATATTTATTAAAAATTGTTTTATAGAACAAAGAAATATTTACCAATAAGAGTCATATGCTTTTATATTTTAGCATTTCTCTTAACGTCTGGCTTAACAAAATAGAGCTGGATTTTCACTTCTATTTTGCATTTAATCTGGTATATTTCAAAGTTATTGAAAGAGAAGAAAATAACTTAAAAAAATCTGGTATAGTACATTATTTCTCTCTTCATAGAGAATCCAGCCTATGTATTAAAAAAAGAGGTATTTTATAGACTTATCAGATAATTATGAATATCCCTTTTTGATACTACATCTGATATGTTTTGACTCCGTGTTCCTACCCCAATCTCATGTTGAATTGTAATTCCCAGTGTCAGAGGAGAGGCCTGGTGGGAGGTGATTGAATCATGGGGGCTGAATTCCCCCCTGCTGTTCTCACGATAGGGTTCTCATGAGATCTAGTTCTTAGAAAGTGTCTAGCATCTTCCCTTTTCTCTCTCTCTCCTGCTCTGGCCATGTGAAGACTGTGCCTGCTTCCTCTTTACCTTCCGCCATGATTTTAAGTTTACTAAGGCCTCCGCAGCCATGCTTCCTGTACAGCCTGAGAAACCATGAGCCAATTAAACCTCTTTTCTTTATTAATTACCTAGTCTCAGGTAGTTCTTTATAGCAGTAGGAGAATAAACTAATACAACATCAAAACTTGATAAGCAATAGTTTCTTAAATGTTAATTGTAAATCACAATCTGAAAACCATACCAGTGAACTTTGCGCTCTCTGTTTTATTAAAATCCATTAGTCTTTGTTACACTTTGAATGGATCTCTTACCATTGCATGATGATTTTATAACATCATATATTAGTCATCTGGAAAATATTGATTCATTGAGTTAAGCAGATATTCCATATGTTGACACATTTTATTTGGAAATATTCTTTCAATCATGTTTCTAATATTATCACTGATCTTGTTACCAAACAAGGCTGCTTTCCCCAATACACAGCAAGCCAATCACTGAGTCATTGAGATTTGTGGCAGAAAAAGGATTTATTCATGAGGCAGCCCAGTGAGGAGACATGAGGGCAAGCCTCAAATCCACCTTCCCAATGAGTCTTAAGTGGGGTGACTTTAAGGATCAGACTAAGGGGGTGGGGAATTGGGTAATGAGGGGTCATCAGTTGATTGGCCGAGATGAAGGAAATTCCAGAGTCCATGGATCAGGCACTGAGTTGCAACTATTTGAGGTACTCCTCATTTCAGAAATGGGTCCATGAGGACATGGTCCTAGCAACTGAGTCTTTGACTTTTTTTTTTTTTTTTTTTTGGTTCTTGGAGTGAGGTTTAGACTTTTGATGTCAAAAAGGTACCCATCTGACACTTGCACAAAATTAATTGAAGGGTTGATGATCTTGAGCATTCTGAGCTGGATTCAGGACTGTCTTTTGAGTCCCTGAAAACAATTTAGCCAACATCTTGTAATCTATACACAAGGGTAAGAGGCTATCTATAGGAAGACTGCAGAAACTATGGTTAGGCTGTATGACATTTTAAGAGTCAGGAGGACAGCTAACAATGGGTAAGCAAACAGCTGAAAGTTATCGTTAATAATTACCTAGAGGAACTTCAGTTACTGTCTCTCTAATCTGTAAGGGCTACCTGGTCACCAGTTTCAATCTCTCCAGGTAAGTCTTTAAATATTGGAAATCTATAACTCATGGTAGTTGATAACATTTTCCAAAATCTAACATTTACTTGTAAGTTGTTTTTTTTTCTTCGGTAACACATACAGTCAGTTGTTTACCTTGACATGACAGAATCACTTTACTCACTTTTGAGAAAAGATTTGCCAAATATCCAAGTCTGGTTAATCATAAGTGATTTAGGTATAGTAAAGAATTCGGGCCCAGCATGGTGGCTCACGGCTGTAATCCAAGCATTTTGGAGGCTGATATAGGAGGATCACTTGAGCTCAGGAATTTGAGACCAGCCTGGGCAGCATAGTGAGACCCTGTCTCTACATTAAAACAACACAGTAGAGTGTGGTGGCATGTGCCTGTAGTCCCAGCTACTCAGGATGCTGAGGTGGGAGGATCACTTGTACCTGAAAGGTCAAGGCTGCAATGAACCATGATTACACTACTGCACTCCAGAATGGGTGACACAGCAAGACCCAATTTCCAAAAAAAAAAAAAAAGTTAATCTTTCCCAAAAGAGGTTTAAAAAATTAACCTATGTTCTTAGTTTCTTGGAATTAATTTCTAGATTTTTTTAAATATCCTGCCTGATAGGTATGTGTTTGTTCACCTGGGAGCTTTGGAAGGTGCCAAATAGTTACAACGTAATTTCGAGTGAAGGCTTTTGGCCACACCAGTAATGTGATTCATGAGCCTTGAGTCATGTCCTATCACTTGACTTTCAGACAAGTTGGAGAATGAGGTTAGCCATGGCAGGGAGCCAATCAAGTTTTCATGATCAAGCCCCAGTAAAGGCTCTGGACACCAAGGCTGTGTGAGCTTCCCTGGCTGGAAATGTCTTGTGCATATGGTCACACATCGACGCCAGGAAAGCAACGCTGTCCACAACTCCACAAAGAAAAGACAACAGAAAGCTTTTTTGTATGGAATTTCCCTATACTCTGTTGCATGTGTCCCTTCTCTTGGCTGATTTCAATCTGTATCTTTCAGTTCTCTTTAACTGTAATAGCTTTCACTGAGTTTTTGGAGTCCTTCTAGTAAATTATTGAACCTAAAAGTGGTCTTGGGGAACCCTGAACTAGAAATCAGTGTTAGAAGATGGAGTGGTCTTGGGAACATTGTTTTTTCCAAACTTCACAATTGGTTAGCCATTCTTTCAAGCAACAATACTGTTCCATGACAAAGGCAGCTAGTTCAGCTCACAGACAACTGCAGAACAGTTTTTTCCCTGGGGCAATCATTACACTTCAGGATGTAGCAGAAGTGTTTTATACATCACACAATGTACTAAAAAAGACCTATGTCAAGAGTTATTCTTAAGTGACATTGGCTTTGTTGTTGTTGTTGTTGTTGTTGTTTTGACAGAGTCTCACTCTGTGTCCCAGGCTGGAGTGCAGTGGCATAATCTCTGCTCACCGCAAGCTCCACCTCCCAGGTTCATGCCATTCTCCTGCCTCAGCCTCCTGAGTAGCTGGGACTACAGGGGCCTGCCACCATGCCTGGCTAATTTTTTGTATTTTTCAGTAGGGACGGGGTTTCACCGTATTAGTCAGGATGGTCTCGACTTCCTGACCTTGTGATCTGCCTGCCTCAGCCTCCCAAAGTACTGGGATTACAGGTGTGAGCCACCACGCCCGGCTGACATTGGCTTTTTAAACTGCTTAGCTGACATTGGCTTCTTAAACTGCCTGGCTGACATTGGCTTCTTAAACTGTAATTGCATGAAAATAAAAAAAAATACAGTGACCACTACTATAGTTTGATATTACTGGCTTGATTTTGCTAAGGCCCCAGCAGTGTTACTCACTATTATTTTTGCACCATCAGTGCAAATATCAATGTGTAAAAAAAAAAAAAAGAGAGAGAGACTAATGTCTTAGTTTTATTATGAGTATAATTGTGAACTCACAGACCTCCTAAAATATTGCCAGGCACATCTAACTATCTGTATAATATTTCCATAAAAGCAATTCTACATATATCACATCTCACACATGTCTGAAGAATCCTCTACTTAATAGCCAGGATTCCATTTAGTTATAAGAGAGAAGCTTAATTGCAAGCTTAATTGGAAGTTCTTTGACTAATTTCATGTTTCTGAATTTCACTGTTGGCCTAGTTCTTTCATTGTCTTTCATTCTGATATTCTTCATTTTACAGAATTTCCTTGCCTGCCCCAAGACTTTGCACTTCTGCTTGCAGAACATCCTCTTACCTCCCACACCACCACATATTTATTCATTCATGTATAATCTCACATTTACACACATTCATTCATACTCAAACACACACCACATACCATATTCTCTCAGCCTTCCTGACTCCTCTTCATCCTTTAAGTCACTTCTTCAAATATCTCCTCAAAGAGGCCTTCTATAACTATCCTAATTTCTTTTTCTTTTATTCTTTGCTGTGTTCTCCATTGCCTAGCATAATGTCTGATAGATGGAATGCATACAATCGAGTGAGTTGAAAAAAGTTAATGACTGAAGGAAAAAAAATCTGATAAATTTAGTTATCAATTATCATTTTGTAACTGAGTGAAAGGTTCTAAGATGGAGCATGCTACCCTCTGATTGAAGCTGTATGTCTTCACTCATCTATGCATACATGCTGGCTGACAAGTGAGGATGCATTACAAACTTGTTCAATGTGTGCAGAAAGAAACACTACCTATATATTAAAGTATATTCAGCTTTATGCTTCAGCTGAGTTGAACTGTGCTTCTAGAACATTCTTCAGTGCTCCTTGATCTTCCATCTTATAGAAGCATATTTTTCTTAATACACTTTCCCCTTTAAAATAATTCAGTATTTAGGGTTCTACTTCCTTGCGTAGACTATAGACTTCTTAGACCTAGAGAATTAACTCCTGGTTAGTTAGCAAAGTTTTTGCCTTTAATCTCTCTTTCTTGAAATGGGTGTGAGAGGGAGAAGGTGTGGGAAAGTGTGGACTGTTGGAGTGGAAGAAACAAACTAGTGAGATGGTCAAACATCAGATGTCATCAAATCTAGGAAAACAGAAGGGAAAATCAAGGGGGAGTGTCACACAGTACATAGAGGTGGTGATACATGCACAGATGATTTAATCTAAGTCCCTAAATTTACAAAATTTGCAGATGAGGACACTGAGGTCAAAGAGAAAGCAAGTCCCCTACAAAGATCTAGAATCCATTTTCTTGACTCTTACATAGGGCTAATGCTTAGTATTTACAGCCTATGCTGCACTTGCTATGTAGATTGAATTTAGACATGAATTTTATATCTTTGCTGTGACCGATTTTTTTTTCCTGAGGCCCTCAGTCTCAGTCACTTTGCAACGTTGCAGACGAAGGCATCTGCTATCCATTTCCTAAGCTTTCTCCTAACCTGACTGCAGTGGAGAAATCCCTCACCATTTATACTTGGCATGTGACATAAGGATGCCTTAGGCCCTGTATTTTGCCCTATATTTTGATATAGGACAAAAGGTGGTTGGTACTCAAAGTTAGGATTCCTCTAATAGATCTCAGTTTACTCTTGGGGATCTGCTGACATGAAAATGAAATTTAAATCTCCTCTTAAAAAGCAGAAGGAGAGAAGGAAACATAAGAAATTCCAAGAATCCTGGATAAAGTTAGAAAATATTTCATCCACTCCAAATTTTATTTGCAGATAAGTCCTCCAAAGCCCCAAATTATGCAGCAGACCCTCTTCGCCCCCTCCAAGACTCCATTAACTTTCAGAGTATGATCATTAACCTTCAGAGTATGATCAAAGACTGACTTTCTTCTGCAGAAAAATAATTTTCCTCAAGTTCTTTTCTACTTTTTAAATCTTTAAATGCCTCTGTTAACCAGAAGAGACAGAACCCTATATTTGGGATAAGGGTATTTTAAGTTTAAATAAAACTTTTCATTCCTATCTCAATCTAAAAATTTTAAAAGTATACTTTAAAAATATTTACATGATGATCTACAGCCCCTTGCTTTGTATATTCCTATCTTGGTTGTGTATGCTGTGGGATTTAGCTTTGAACAAATAATACAAATAAGGAAAATATTCTGGCCTGTTTGGAACATTTTGTTTTATTTATTTATTTATTTATTTGAGTTCAAGTCTCGCTCTGTCACCCAGTCTGGAATGCAGTGACACAATCATGGCTCACTGTAGCCTCAAACTCCTGGGCTCAAGTGATCCTCCCACCTCAGCCTCCAAGAAGCTGGGACTACAGGTGTGTGTGTCACCAGGACTAATTTCATGTAATTTTTTGATCGTTTTTATTTTCTTCTAGAGACAGAGTCTGGCTATGTTGCCTAGGCTGGTCTTGAATTCCTTACCTCAAGCAATCATTCCACCTTGCCCTCCCAAACCACTAGGATTAGAGGTGTGATCCACTGCACGCAGCCCAACTTTTTTTTTTTTTTTGAGTCTCACATTGCTTCTTTCTCTCTCTCTCTTTCAATTCAAGTTAGTATGTCTATTCCCCATTGGTTTTACTTGTTGGTAACATTCCTCATCTTCAGCACATTTTCTCAGTAGTACCTGAAGAGTCTGGGCTTCACCTCCCTGAAAACAAACAAATAAATAAAAACAAAACCTAGCACAACCTTCAAATCCTACTTCTCAACTACACTAGAAACTTGAGAGAAATTTCAATGTTCATTTGCCTCCTCAGAGAAGGAAAAAAAACACAAATAATGATCAGGTCTGAGAAAAACAGTGCTAGAAGTAGATGCTGCAATTTGACAAAGATAGTGTCCCTTTTTTTAGGTTAGTTATCTGTTTCTTGAAGGATGATCTCTCAATGTTCTATGTGATTTCTACTTGGCGGGTAAGCATTCTTTCTACAACTTGTGAGAATTGGGGGTTTTCTCCACAAATAATAATTTTATTAAGACTAATATGTAGAAAGATATTAATTTTATTTATGCCCTGTCTACTTTCAACTTTCATTGAGGACTTGAGATCGTTAACAGTATACATAACATTTGCTCTGTGACCCCGAGAAGACCAAGAAGCCACACACACACTCACACACTCACACACTCTCCTCTACCAGCCCCCAGGAAAGCCTGACGCAGCAAAAGGAACACCCAGGCTATAGTTTGAAAGGTGCCAAGAACGTTGGCAGAGCGACATCTGAACACCAAGTTCGCAAGTTGGGGTGATATCTATCTACCAATCCAGTGTCAGGGTTTGCTGACAAGCAGGAGACGATGAGGTGGAAGAAATCATCCAGGGAGAGTGGCTCAGAACTACATCTACGAACACCACCAAAGGGCTGGTATTCTCCACTGTAATGCATTGCCCGAAGAGGCCAGAAAATTATGTGGGATGGCTGAAAGCCCCTCATTCTGCCTGGGCAAATAAATTATTTGTGAAAGAGTGTTTATGACAAATTGTGAAGGAAATGTTAAAAGGATCTCTGGTTTCTTTCTTTCTTTTTTTTCTTTTTTTTTTTTGAAACAGAGTTTCACTCTTGTTGCCCAGGGTGGAGTGCAATGGCATGATCTCGGCTCACCGCAACCTCCACCTCCCGGCCTCATGTGATTCTCCTGTCTCAGCCTCCTGAGTAGCTGGGATTACAGGAGCCTACCAGCACGCCCGGCTAATTTTGTATTTTTAGTAGAGACAGGGTTTCTCCATGTTAGTCAGGCTGGTCTCGAACTCCCAACCTCAAATTATCTGCCCAGCCTCCCAAAGTGCTGGGATTACAGGCATGAGCCACCGCACCTGGCCAGATCTCTGGTTTCTAAGAACTTGTTGTTATTAGGCCGGCAGGGGATACAATCCTATGGACTGGCCATCTCTGCTCCTTGCTAAGTGGATTCTGTTTCTCTTTCCTTTTCTTTTTTGTTTTCTTTACTATTGAGCAGCTATTTCACATGGGTTCTATTTGGTTTAACGTCCTTTTCTTCAACGTTGGCCCACAGATAGACCACGTCACCAGACAGCTTCTCACCTAGTTATCCCCAAACACTGCCCCACTCTGGTGGGATATTAATTCCCATCATGCCTGCTTAGCGTACCTCAGGGCCTTCCCAAATCTGTCCACCCATCTGAGCTCTGTGTAGCAGAGATCTCGACTGTTGGAAAAGGATGGCTCCTTCGGCAGGCAGACAATTATGTAATATACTGAAATGCAGCTTTGGGGTGGAGGAATTTCTGCAACAGTTGAAGGGATCATAGAGGGAACAATAAACTGAGCCTTTTAGACTGGATGGTGCATTGCATTGGATCATTTATTCCCTGTTCTCCCACCAGGCCTGCCCTATTAGCTGTGGCCATGAAAGTATAGGGAGTCCTCAGTAGCTCTATGGTTTTGCATTTTTTGCAGCTTGTCTTTATGAATGGCAGTTTGCTTGCTAAAAATGAAAACAAAACAAACAAAAAAAAGCCCTCCTAAATGTAAACAAGGTTTACAATGATTGCCTCTGGGAGGTAACATTGTAAGTCTTTTTATTTTTCCATATTACCTGCATTTCAAAATTTCTCAAATGAAAACACATTAATGATCACAAATAAAAGGAATGGGATTCAAAATAAAACTACTTAAGACCACTCTAAACAAAATTCACAAAATTGATTGGTATTTGAGTAAATTCATCTTTGGCCCCTCATTCACCACTTTTAAAACAAATACACCCACAGATAACACTTGTCTGTTTAACTGGTTTTTCGCCATGAACAGAAGCAGTATCTCACACTATTGTGGGGCTTTTGTTAAATTATATTGTGTCCTTGTACATGTGTCTTAGCTAACTGCTTATTTTATTGGCTTTTATTTTTTTGAGAGGGTGACTCGGCTTCCCAGTGATGCCCATTACGGTCAGGCTAGTCAGGGCTGCCAAGGGGCCTCACATAGCCTTTATATTTGTGTTAAGTCAATTGTCTTGAATTTCCTGTTCACTTTACTTATCAACCCCATATTTTTAGAAGTCTTCTTACTCTCCTTCCACATCAAATTTATCACTTAAAATGGGAAAAAGTATTTGTAATACATATAGCATAAAATAAACACATTTCGGGCCAGGCGTGGTGGCTCACACTTGTAATCCCAGCTCTTTGGGAGGCCAAGGCGGGCAGACTACAAGGTCAGGAGATCAAGACCACCCTGGTCAATATGGTGAAACTTCATCTCTACTAAAAATGCAAAAAGTAGCTGGGTGTGGTGGCACATGCCTATAGACCCAGCTACTTGGGAGGCTGAGGCAGGAGAATCGCTTGAACCTGGGAGGCGGATGTTACAGTGAGCCAAGATTGCACGACTGCATTACAGCCTGGTGACAGAGTAAGACTCCGTCCCAAATAAATAAATAAATAAACAAACACATTTCCTATATATATATATATATACCTCTATACAAACATGTATATGTGTATATGTACAGATAAATAATTTTAAAAGATGTATCTCTCACTGCCAAAAAAATTATGAATAAGCAATTCTCAGAAAAAGAAAAACAAAGGCCAACTAAACTGAAAGGATGTTAACTTCCTTGGTATAGATTTCCACACCACAAAATCCCTCTGCTTTACCCACAAGTAGGACAGATGAGAAATTTGTTGTAACAATTAGATAATTCATTTTTATGACCTTAGAATAATACCTAACATTTAAAACTGGTTTGATAAATGATTTGTGTTTTTCAGAAGCCTTTGAAAAGAGGCTTCCAAATAGTATTTAGGGGTCCAGAAATCACAAATAGTATTTAGGCGTCCAGGAATTGGGGCCTGACTCCTAAGAAGAGAAGATTAGCAGGGCACATCCTGGTGGGAGAATATTCCATATTCTGGTTTTCAGGACAAAACACCAAAGGAAAAAATCACAATCTGAAACCAAAGCAGAAGTCCAGCTTATACAATGATTGATCAAAGTATAGGAACAGTTCCTAGCACTACTTTAACAAACACTCATTTTCCCTTCAAATCTTTTCTTTTCTTTCATCTTTCTCGATTTCGTCCCATTATCAATATATTTTATTATAATCACCATTAATTGAATACCTTATTCCTTGACTTGTACTGCATGAGACACTTTGCATATTTCAGCTAGTCTTTGCACCAATCTTGTAAGAAGTAAAATATCCTAATTTGGGGTAGTTAATGATATCACAGTCCAGAGTGGTTAATCAGCCATCTTGAGTTTACCCAGTAAAAAATACCAGAAAGTCATAATTAAACATATTTTTTCTGATATCAAAGCAAATTATTTTAGGTTGGGGGTGGTTCACCCCAGGAACCCAATATTTCTATAATATGGCTGTGGGACTCACTGCAGAACTCATAGGTAAGAACAGACCTTTTACTATAGAGGGCTTATTTCAGGAATGGGTTGAGTCAAAGGCAGCCCCTGGGGCAGGGATACAGAGTGATGGGACCTCTTCGGGCTCAGTGGGGATCTCTGCCCTTCACAAGCTGCAGACTTTCTCAGCTTCTGCGGGGAGGTAGGATTTTATTACGTTCTCTTTCAGAGGCTTTCCAAATCTTTGTATTCTTTCTTGGCCATATGTAAACTGATTCTTCAAACCTGTAAGCGAGCTGGGTAAATATGGACAGAGTAGCAAGCAGAAAGTAAAGAAAAGGGGCCAAATGTCAATCCCTTACATATGAAAAATAAATTTTAAAAAATCTTTTAAGATGTTCTAAAATGTTGCTGTATTAGCAGCTCTCAAAACTGTGTAGTAATGTTAACCTATGCATGCAGAATTTATAGCATATTTCTTATGGTGCCTTCCTGCTGTACAATGGCAGGCGGAAAGAGGAGAGAGCATCTCACTTGTAAGTTTGCAGAAGGAATTATTTTTAACTTAAAAAAGTATGTTATTGATAAAATTCTAAGTTTTCTTTCATTTTATGCACTCCCCCCACGCACCCTCTGCTGCAGCCACAGACTATTTCTTCCTGTTCCCCAAACACTCCGACTCTTTCATATGCCATGATTTTGCATATGTTTTTTTTTTTTTTTTCTAACGGGGATACCCTTAAGATGAGTTCTGACTGCTCCAAAATTAAGAAGCAAATGACATGTCACTTTCTCTGTAAGGCCTTCTCAAATGACTTCAGGGAAATGGACATCCTATTTCACAAGGTTTCTACCTTGGCTACAGCACACATCTGTTCATTTTTATACCAGACATATTTCAATAAAATTGTGCCTGTTAATTTGAGTTTCCTGAGTCTAAGAACTGTATCTCCTACGGTACCTCTTTTATGGGGTTGACATTTTACTGCAAACTCAATATATTTAAGCGCACACGTGCATGCGCACACACACACACACAAATACACTATGTTGAATGCATTTCAACTCCTTCACTGGATCCCCCTTGCTTTCTGTTTAGGAGACTATCACTTTTTATGAGGTTTTTATTGCATGGTAAATTTCTCTACAAAAATTGGGAGGACTCCAAAGTAATGACCAAAAAAATAAGTGATTTCCGTATGTTCTCCATCTCACAAAGAGCAGACTCTTACCATCTATGAAGTGTAATCATTCCATCCCAAAACCCAACTTTTTTTTTTTAATTACTCACAGCCTTCAGTTTCAATCCTACCTCTGGTCTTACCGGTTATAATAGCCTGGCTAATTCACTTCCCTTGTCTGACATCTAATATCTTCATTTATAAACTGAGAATTGTTGTACTTATATCACAGTGGTTCACTGAGGATTGATGGGTGCTTGATACATGGCAGTAGCAAGATGTATTGTAGCTCAGATCTTTGCCTCACATATAAACCTTGGTTTCACCAATGGGTTTTGGAATTGGACATCAACTGATGAACCCACTCATTAGTGTACCTGGAGAAAAGCAACATTCTCTGCTGCCAATCAAACAACACAGTGGTATAGTCAAAAGAACACTGGATTAGGAGTCAAAAGGTGGCTCATCTGATGTGAGGTTGTAACCAGAAAACTTGAGTAGAAGGGTGTTGCACAGAGTTTTACACATATGAGCTTTTAGGTTCTTTTAGCTTTTAGGCTTAGCTTTGAGGTCAAACCTCAAAAGTTGTATTTGTGATCTTAAGCAAATGATATCTTTTTAATGGATGTATTTTCCCAGTTGTTAAATGAGGATTACAATATGAAATGTACAGAAATTTTGTGGTCATTAATTAAGATTACAATAGTATTGTTTACTGAATGTTTTCTGGATATCAGGCACAGGCTTGAATACTATGCACAAATCCTTTCTTTTAATATTGCAAAAATTGTATGAGGTAGATGCTATTTACAGATATGGAAAGTAAAGCTAGTAGGATATAAGGAAAATGTCCAAAGAAACACAATTAATTTTTTTCTTTTTAAAACTCATACTTGCAGCTGCTTAACTGTGTCGCTTTCTTTTAAATGTAGTTTGTTAAAGAAATATTGACTCTGAGCTTATTAAGTGCAAGATATGAAAGTTATGAAAGTGAACAGGGACAAGACATCTCTGGTTTTTAATACAGAAACAAATGTGTGAGTGTGTGTATATATAATTTTAGATAATGATAATACATTATTTTAAAAGACATAGAACAGAATGATGTGATGACCTCATAAGATAGGAATAGCCATTTTAGATATTATGGTCAAGGAAGACCTTTCCGAAAAGGTAACATTTATTGAGATCTAAAGAACGAGAACACTGTATGTTAAAGGCTCTCAAAGGCATCTGGGGCATAATTCAACAAATATATGCTGAATGTAAGCAGAAATCAATCATGAGTCAATCAGTTAGGCCGCCAATCAGTCAGTCTACCATTAGACTCGGCCTTTTCACTAATTGGCTGTGAGACCTATACAGTGATCCTTAACTCTCACTGCATCGGAGAAGTTATGAAAAAAATCACAGATTTCCCCAGGGATTCTGGTTTTACTGGTCTAGAATGAGGCCTCAGTCTCTTATGTTTCAAACACTCTTCAGGTGATTCTAATAAATAGCCATGGTGAAGAATCACATATAGAAAGGTGTTGTGTATCTCTTTGAGTCTCATTTTCTTCATTTGCAAAATGAGAAGAACATGAATCATCTTTAGTATGTACTAGATACTTTTTACTCCAAATGTGGTCCTCCAACCGGCAGCATCAGCCTCATTTATTAGAAATTCAGATTTGAGAGTCCCACCCCAGACCTACTGAATTAGAATCTGGATTTTGACAAGATTCCCAAGTGATTTTTAAGCACATGCAAATTTGAGACTTGCTGGACTAGATAGTTCCATGAATTAAAGCTGCTAGATAACCAATAAGAGGAAAAGAGTCATAAACTATCATTCTTCAGCCAAGGACAAGCATGGAACACTTCCTTATTGTCAACAGGGAATTCTTCCATGTTAAAGCAAGAATAATTTCAATGAGATATTCTGAGAATCAGATAAGCCCCTTCTTGTTTTCAGAATTCATTCTAAAATGTCTTTAAAAAAAGCTTGGTATAGGTTTTTTTTCATGCTTCAAGATACTGCCTTGAACTTTAACCAAAACTTTTCCAACTTAAAAAATAAATTATGAGTAAGGTCATAAATCTCATTAAAATCTAATATTCAGTAAAGCTGCCTAGTGTGTATACTATGGAAAATTGGATTTTACTGTAACTGGAGCCTTATGTATAATATTGTAAGTTAATTACAGAAGTTAGTTTTTTTCACATGTAATAATAGTTTATACAGACTCGGTCTCTGTGCTACCATCAGGATGTAAGTGCTCTTGAGAGACTAAATTTAATAACGGTTCACCTATTCAAGTTCACAAGACTAAATGTTTCCTGAGTAAACAGTAATTTACATCTTTTTGGTACAGATAAAATTAACAGATTAATAAAGTCTCAACACACCCACACACACACACACACACACACACACACACACACAGTTATTCCAATACATGTTAAACTTGTCTTGGTTTTCAAATTCTCTCCTATCACAGTTAGTTGTTGATTTAAAGGGTTGGAAAAATTGCTGTTATTTGGGAACCCAGATGGTCTCGCAGGGTGTTTGTACACCCTGACTTGCCAATGGTTAGTCAATTCTTATTATTTGATTTCATGATGTAATCACAATAATTGTATCGTTTATGCAGAGTATAATCAAAATGCAAGGGGCCAGGTAGCAAGTATTAACTGACTGTGCTTCTTTCGTCTGTTTTTGAACGGAAGTGAACAGTGTTTTTCTCTTATAAAACAGCACCTATAATATGAACACAGAGAACTACACACAAACACACATTCACAGCACAATACATATGTACACACCCACACATGCATTTTTTCCTCAGTAGAAAAAGGAGTCACCAAAGTGACAGAGTGCTGTGTCTGTGTTTTGTTTCCTTAGCCAAATAAGTTTTTGGTTCCTGTTAAATCAATATACTAAAGGATAATTTAATGAAAAGAAGACACAAATTACGTTTCCTTGTTTTTCTGAAATAAATTAATTCACAGGGTGCTTTATCTTGTTTAGAAGTTGTCTTACCCCAGGAGATATCACTGAATAATCTTTAATGTAGAAAAATAAACTCAGCACAGTGCAGATATACATTTAAATAGCATTGATAAATCAAATCTAAACATCAATACTTGTTAGCATTCCTTTAAATGTGCTCTCCTTCCAGCTAATGAAAACCAAGGAGAGATTCCAAAAGCCCAGTTGTTATTGATTACGAAGTGTTGTAATTTTCCTCCTGAGAGTGCACTTTGGCCAAAACTTTCATATGCATATTTTCCAACTAAAGAAAGTAATAATTATAAATTAATGATATCAATTCTATTGAAATACAATTATTACAGTCTCTCTGAGGGTGGAAAAAAATCTCAGCTTTAGCAGAGTTTCCATCAACATCTTGATTTCCCAAAGCCATTTGTATTCATGCTGAAAATGGACACTGAGCTATTGGAATGGTGCACCTGACTTTTCGAGTTCACTTGTAGCTTTGCTTACTGGTGGTAGAAATACTAATGGCTTCTTTCTGGAGTCATAACGAGAGATTAGGCAGTTGCTGGTATATATAATAAAGAGATCAATTTAATGTCATATCCTTAGGCAAATGTGCAAAGAGCAGCCAGTAATGTGTGTGTGTGTGTGTGTGTGTGTGTGTGTGTGTGTGTGTGTTTAGGATAGGAGGCAGCCAGCTTTGGGAGAGAGTACAAGCATCAGAGTATCAGGTGCAAGCACCAGGTGTTCGGTTAGAGTCTGGGCTCCATGCATTCTGGCTGTGTCCACTATGCACTTCCCTTTTACAGGAAATGGTAAACAATTCTGCAGTGTTTCTAGATCTTTCATATATGCATTCTAAATGGACATTATGAAAGTCAACACCACTATTTTCAAATCCAAAATTTCATCTGCCATGCTCTTCAGGTACAGTCCAAGTTCCCTCCAGCATTTTCAGTCTACAAAGAAATTCACTTTATTTAGCCTCAAATCCAATTTTTAAGGATCCTCTAAAGGCGAGATGAATATGCTAATTTAGTTTTATCATCATAACCACATAAGTGCTTATAAATATCTGCAGGATCCACGTGTAAGTATACATATTTTAACATTATCGAAAGCCTTATGAAATTGTCAAGTTCTTAGAATTGATTATAGTTTCCAAAGAACTCTAAATTAGTCACAGAAAATACATACTAACAATACATTAAAATCCAACATTCTCCAAACTATGCTTATTATGTTATTAGTAGCAGTTTCTCCATCTAATGTGTGAGACTAATAATTCTATGAAAATGACACCACATATTATTATAGTATTGTAGATGGCAAATGTTTTATATGATAGTATTTTTCTGAGTGCCAGAAATTTTTTACACCCATTTTAGAATAATTTAGCTTTTTGGATGCATCCATTATTCAAAGTTTATCTTTTAACAATTTTCCTCATTGAAATAATCAATGTCTTTGAAAATTAAAAGACATTTTAAAATCATCCCAGAGGAACTATTTTGCTCTTAAGCAAATCTTATGAAAATTGAGCTAAGAAAACCCAACTCATGCATTCCACTTACACTTTAAAGCGTTCTGACTTTCATAACATATGTTTACACTTTAAAATTCCATAGCATATCAACTAGAAAACATGCTTATAAAAATGTCCATTTAAAGGAACATTCTTACAATGTACATTGGCTTGTAAATCCCAAGATGCTGACAACATGATATGCCAGCTGTAGACAGAGAAACTGATGAAAATGCAGTAATTCTGAATTTTAATATAATATAAACCATGTCAGCAACATTTTTGAAGAGCAGCTGCCAAGATTTCAATCCGACTGAATGGATAATGTTATTTTTATACTCTGTTCTCTTCTAGCAAATTAGACTTCCCCCCTTTTTCCTAACAATAAGCTTTGCCTTATCAACAACAACAAAACTTCTGACTGAATGTCATGCAATGAATTATCACTCTGTTTAAGATGAAAGACTAATTATAGTGATGAAAAATATATAGACCACAACACTGCCAAAGAGAGAAACTGCAACAAAATATTATTTGTTATTTGAAATCGGATATATTCCATTGCAGAGATAAGTAACATTAAAAGAAAATCTATTTCTTGTTCAAATTCAAATTGCAATACATGGCATGTTGCTTACTAACCCAATATCTTATAAACCCAAGTGAAAAATAAATGGACGGTATATTTTGTGTTGAGTCAGATTTCTCTCATGTTAAGACAGTCTCCTGGGAATGTTTAAAAAATGCAAAATAAATGGACGATGGCACCACAGTTTTGGCCGAAATGATTTTCTCAAGATATCAGGACACCCTGTGGCTCAGGGATTCTACGAGCTGATCTGAACTTACGACTTTCAGCAGTTCTCCACCTCATTCCCCCCAAGCAGAGCTGACAAGCCCTGCTGGGTGGTGATTATTCATAATGATTATGTTCATCCTTATGCCTGCACTCTATCTTCTACGCTGCTGCTAGAATGATCTTCCTAAAATACAGGAAGATGCAACATACCTGTATAAAGCTATTTAGTAACTTTCATAGACTTTGGAATAAAGTAAGAATCACATAGCTCTTCATACTCTGGCCTCTACCCACCTTCCATTTCATTTTTTGCTACACTCCCCTGAATTTCCCCCCAAACTTTACTCTTACCATAAGGATTAGTTTGAAATTCCTGAAATTCACTTTTTTCACTTGCTTCTCTATATCCTTGCACACCTCTCTCCAAAAACAAAACAAAACAAAAAAAATTCTCCTTTTGATTGCTTAGGCACCCTCTCCTCTAGCAAGCCTGCCTGGGATCCCAGGCTCGGTCAATTTGTCTTTCATATAGAATCCCACAGACTCCTTAATTATGGTGCCTCCACACTCTGTTGTTCCTACTGGTTACTATAATCATAATTGATTATTATACTATAATTGGTTTTACTATGTGGAAGAACTGTGGTTTAAAACAGAGGTCAGCATTTCAAATTGTCTATACTGCATGCCAGACCTGCAGCTACGGGTAACTTACTTAAACTCTCTAAGCCATCGTTTCCTTATCAGCAAAAAAGATTAAAAAAAAAAAAAAAGGAGGTTAAAAACTAACTTGCTGGGCTTGATAGAGTTATTGGGAGCAAAGACTGAGATAATTCCTTTAAAGTCTCACGCCAACTGGAAGACTGTGCAATCCATAATTTTGGTTCAGAATATGGTCTTTTAAAATAAAATCTTCAATTCCATCTAAGAATGATTTTGTACATCTTAAAAATCAGATCAATTCAAGAGATTATTTTTCTAGAAATTGGCATGAATTGAAAATACAAAGAATAATTATATGTGGTGGGCATACAGACATAATTACCCACAGTCAAACACACAAAAATGCAAAACCAGCATGAAGTTTAAGTAATGACTAATATATGAGCCAAGTGACTTCAGGCAAATTATACTACTTTATGAACTTCAATGTTATCATCTGTAAATGAATGGTCAGTCTACTGATAACTTAGCTGTTTCAACTCTGTTACGAGACCAGAAACATGAATTCAATAATATTTCTCCGTAGACTTTCCAACTACTGAGCTTAAAAACTATAAATTTCTTCCTATTTAATTTGTAAAGGGGAAAAAATATTGCTCTTCGGTTTTTGCCGTGGGAAAATTTATTTGACAAAAATAACGCATTCTCTGTCCTTAAGAAGGGTGCATTTGAGCAGAGCAACAAAAATCTGTTAAGTGGAATCATGAGAACAGCAACATGTTGGGTCTATACGTGGGCAGTTTTCAGAATCCATGGAATTGTGTCTCTCAACAGATTTCATCTTGGCTGTTTTGCCCTCCAGAAAACTGGTTTTCAATGTAATTCAAGCCAACTTAGAATAACAGATTGAGTGTTTTGAAGGATATTTATTGTGCCTGTAGCACCAAGCAGGAAGGCCAATTTTGAAGAGCCTTGTATTATGCTCCAGGTCCAAATGCCCTTAAAGAGACTCAGACTCTCTTCTGTGTACCCAACATTCTGCCTTAAGAGACAGATCGTTCAAAATAGCATTTTAAGATGCAGTACAAGCTTCTACTGATAGGTGTTTTTCCTGTGGAGCCCATGCTCTCTAATTTCACTCTCTGATGTTCAGTCACACATCAATCACTTACAATGAACAACTTAAACAAGGCTGGCTTTGAGTCTCCTTCAACCTGAGGAGTTGCCTCTGTATCAAGCTCAAATCAAGCCTTTCAATGAGTGAATTAGGTGGCTAAAGGTTCTGAATTGAGATACTTTCACCTAATTGACCAGAAAAATGGATCATATTTTATCTTTTTCTCTTTGGAAAACACAGATAACATACATTTCCTACAAAGAAAATAACATACACATCTAATTTAATTACAATATGACATTTCAATATAAAGTTTTTAGAATTGATTCTGTAAGAAAATACAGAGATGCGGTATTAATGTGAACTGACATTTCCATATATTCAAATGAGGACTTAAAGCAAGTAGAATTTGCTTTAGTAAAGATGCCATGAGATGGCACTTGCTTACCTTTTCATCCTCATCTCCTGCCCTGACGTGTACTCTGTGCTGTTATCACAGAAAACTTTTAGAGTTCTCTGAAGTTGCCATATGTTTAATACCACGGAGGCTTTGTAAATGTCTCTCCCTCTAATGGAATACATACTCTTAGTAATATATTAGACATACTCCTACACAAACTCCAAAACCCAATTAGATATATTTTTAGTTGATACAGAGGTATGCCTCCCACTAAACTTAAGAGTCATATTTTATTCATTTCTATGATTCCAATGCCCAATATATTGCCAGAGATAAGGTATGTATACATGATAATTTAAAATGAATGAATAGATGGATGAATGGCATTGCTTAAAGGAAAGAAGGCAAGGACATTCAACAGAGGTGGGATAGAGGTAGGAAGTGGCTTAGGAGTAGGTTGATTTTATGTTCAGAAACATGTGGAGATGTGGTTGAAAGAATTAGTGTGCAAAGTTAAAACACAGTGGATGATAAATTTGGATGGGTCTTTGAAGTAATGAAGTTGCATTCAGGATTAATGAATCAGGTTCTAGATAGTCAAAGATTCATGAGCAGATAAAAGAAACAGGAAAAAAACAAAATTTCTGAATAATTCATTTTTCTTCTTTAATAAAGCCTTTGCCCCTACAAAGAAAATCAGACTTGTTTAATAAAATCTGAAATGGGACAATAAGAAAATGGTAGGGTTGCTATCACATGACACTCACCTCAGTTCTATTGCATACAGATGGTGACTCCTGCTTTGAAGTGGTAATTTATAAAATGCTAACCTTGTGTCCTGAGCAAGTGAATGTCATTTGCAGGGCAGGGAAGCTGCACTCTGAAACTCAGTCTCATTATGGCAAATAACAGAGCAAAGAAGGAAACAGAGACATTCGACTAGTAGAGGTCAAAGTTCACAAGCAAATTGCCTCCATGTGTTTGTCACTACACATTTGCATTTTATATATCAGTTTATTTTCCACTGTGCTTTAATAATCATGTTAGCTATTTACCTTTACACATGCAAAATTCTCAATTTGCATCTGCAAATATCTACTCCTAGATACATCTGCCCACCTGCAGCATAATTAACTAACTGAAATTCTTTGACATTCTAAGATGTAAACAGTTTTCTAGCCCTGATATTGGTAAGTCTGCAAATATTAAAAGTTGATGCATGATTCTTTCTTTCTTTACTTTCTTTTTTAAGATAGAGCATTATTTCTGCCACTTGTGTATTCCAGGACTATCTCTTCTGGTTGTGCAGTTCTAGAAATATTTTGGAAGTGGATTGGGTCCTTTGATGCTTAGCCCAGATCTTCCCCTCATCAGGAGAGCATGCATTCCATCAGCTGATGACAGTTTTGCTGACTGAAGGCTTGTAGCTTGGTCTCCTCTGAAGGTTGCTCCCAGCTGAGGAAAGAAGGCTCACCCAAGTTCATGACATCTTCTCAAAGTCATGCTTCCTTCCAGGGATCATCCTGCATCCTTGATGCAGTGGATAAAGGCTTTGCTCCCTTTGCCCCAATTCAGGATAATTCTACAAGGCCACCCCAGCTCCAGAGCTTCCCATAGGATACACTGAGGCCTTCTGTAACTTGGCATTGCCATTCAATTTCTTGCTTTGCCCGATCCTGGTTACCTTACTCTCACATTTGTAGGGAAGTGAGAAGACACTCCCTAAAATGTTCTGTATATTAATCTCTGTCTCAGAGTTTATGTCCAAATAGACTTGAACTCCTACAAAAAATAAGTAGAAATATGATAATTCAACCTAGAATCTTTAAGTTTTAATAATCTTGGAGGCAATTTTAATATCATTTGAAATTAGAAGGGAAGATGGTTTAATAGAAGTCTCCAACAATTGTCTCCCTATAAGAACATCAAATTGAACAACTATCCACACAGAAAAGCACCTACATAAGAACCAACAAATGAGGTGAATAAACAAAGCACCAAGTTTTTACACTGTATTAAGAAAAGAGGCACTGCAGAGGTAGTAAAGACAGTCTTGAATTGCCTACACCACCACCCACCCTCATCCCCCAGCAGCAGCTGTGTAGCAGAGACAGAATCTGTGCACTTGGGTGAGGGAGAGTGCAGTAATTGTGGGACTTTGCCGGGGAACTCAGTGCTTCCCTGTCACAGTGGAAAGTAACAAGGGGCAGAACTCAGCTGGCACTCACAGAGGGAGCATTTAGACCATCCCTAACCAGAGGCAAATCACCAACCCCAGTGGTCAGAACCTGAGTTTCAGCAAGTCCCACCACCACAGGCTAATGTGCTCTGAGGTCCTAAGTAAACTTGAAAGCCAGTATAGGACACAAGGACTACAATCTCTGGGAAAGTCCTGGTGCTGTCTGGGCTTGCTGCCAGTGGACTTGGGGGTACATACAACCTAGTGAGACGCTAGCCAGGGCAGTCAAGGGAGTGCTTATGCCACCCTTCCCTCAACCACAGGTGGCACAGTTTGCAGCTCCGGGAAACATCATTCGCTCTGCTTAAGGAGAGAAGAGGGGAGAGTAAAGAGGGCTTTGTCTTGTAACTTAGTTACCAGCTCAGCCATGGTAGAATGGGAAACCAGGCAGAGTACAGGGGCCCTCATTCCAGGCCCTATATCCTGAATGACATTTCTAGACACATCCTGGGCCAGAGGGGCAGCTAATGCCTTGAAGGAAAGAACCCAGTCCTGGAAGGATTCATCACCTGCTGTCTAAAGAGTTCTTGGGGCTTGAATAATCAGCGATGGTAGCCCAGCAATACTCACCATGGGCCTCAGGTGAGACTCAGGAATGCACTGGCTTCGGGTGTGACCCAGTACATTCCCAGGTGTGGTAGCTAAGGGGAGAGAATTCTGAGAAAAGGAGAGAGAAGAGTAATGTGGACTTTGTCTTGTAACTTGGGTATCATTTCGTCCACAGTATATAGAGCACCAAGTGAGCTCCTGGGGTCCCCAGTTCCAGACCTAAGCTCCTGGACGGCATATATGGACCTGCTCTGGGCCAGAGGGAAGCCCATTTCCCTGAAAGGACAGACTGAGAACTGATGGCACTAACCACAAGCTGAATGAAGAGGGCTTGGGCCTTGAGTCTTGAGTGAACATTGGCAGTAGCCAGGCAGAATTTTGTCTTGGAGCTTGGGTGTGAGCTCAGTAGCAGTCAAATAAAGAACCAAATTGATTTCTAAGGTTTCTGACTCTAGGCCCTGGCTCCCAGATGGCATCTCTGGACCCACTTGGGGTCAAAGGAAATCACTGCCCTGGAGGGAAAAACACAAGCCTTCCTGGAATTGGTACAGATCCTTTTAGATCTCCCAGGCCTCGAGTGAACATAGATGATATCCAAGCAGTGGTCACAGCAGGCCTTGTATGAGAGCCAGTGCTGTGCTGGCTTCAGATCTGACCTGGTGCAGACCCAGTGGTGGTCTCAGGGATGCTTGTGTCACCCCAGCTTCACACAGCTCAGGACACAGATATTCCATTTCTTTGGGGGAAATTAAGGGAAGAAAACAAGAATCTCTGCCAGATATTCCAAGGGATTCTTCAGAATCTTACCCAAGACCACCAAGGTGGTACCTCTACCAGTCTGTAAGAGCCACAGCATTATGGGGTTGGGTTGCTCCCTAAAGCAGTTATGGCTGCAGTGACTAAGGACTTAGATAACAAAACCCAAGTACCTTTGAATAACGGGAAAGCCTTCCCAAGAAGGATGGGTGTAAACAATCTCAGACTGTGAAGACTACAATAAATACCTAACACTTCGATGCCAAGACACTGATGAACACCCACAAGCATCACAACAATTCAGGAAAACATGACATCACCAAACAAACTAAATAACGCACCAGTGACCAATCCTAGGGAGACAGGGATATGAGACCTTTCAGAGAGAATTCAAAATATCTGTTTTGAGGAAGTCAATGAAATTCAAGACAACACAGAGAAAGAATTCAGAACATTATCAAACAAATCTAACAGAGAGGTTAAAATAATTAAAAAGAATCAAGCAGAAATTCTGGAGCTGAAAAATGCAGTTGACATACTGAAGAATGCATCAGAGTCTTAATAGCAGAATTGATGAAGCAGAAGAAAGGATCAGTGAGCCTGAAGACAGGATATTTGAAAATACAGTCAGAGGAGACAAAAGAAAAAAGAATTAAAAAGAATGAAGCATGCCTAAATTATCTAGAAAATAGCCTCCAAAGGGTAACTGTAGGAGTTACTGACATTAAAGAGGAATAGGGACAGAGATCAGGGTAGAAAGTTTATTCAATGAGATAACAGAAAACTTACAAACCTAGAGAAAGATATAAATATTCAAGTATAAGAAGGTTATAGCATGCCAAGCAGATTTAATCAAAACACGACTACCTTAAAACATTTAATAATCAAACCTCTAAAGGTCAAAGATAAAGAAAATATCTTAATAGCAGCAAAAGGAAAAAATAACATAGAAAGGAGTTCCAGTACATCTGGCAGCGGACTTCTGTGTGGAAATCTTAAAGGCCAAGAGAGAGTGGCATGATGTGTGTAAAGTGCTAAAGAAACGAAACTTTTATCCCAGAATAGTATATCCGGTGAAAATATCTTTCAAATCTGAAGGATAAATAGATATTATAAGGCAAACAAAACCCAAGGGTTTTATGAACATGAGACCTGTCATATAATAAATGCTAAAGGGAGTTTTTTAATCTGAGAAAAAAGGATGATAATGAGCAAAAAAAAA
>NW_012104698.1:5236196-5324620 GCF_000951045.1 Mandrillus leucophaeus | reverse complement strand
AGGAAGGAAGGAAGGAAGGAAGGAAGGAGGGAAGCAAGGAAGGAAGGAAGATAGAAAGGAGGGTGAGAGGGAGGAAGAGAAGGAGAAAAAAGGGAGGAAGAGAGCCAAAAGGGAGGGAGAGAGGGATGTAGAAGGAAGGAAAGGAAAGAGAAAGGAAGGAAGTGTTAAATGTTGGGGCTGAAAATGCCTCCCACAACCTACCTTCCCTATTTAATTCAATGTTACTCCAATCAATCTCTCTCCTTCTCACTTCTCCTGGACACACATGTGCATAAAATACATTTCTTTTGGGGTCCCCTCTGATATTTCAGCACCTTCAAGGAAAGACAGGTTCGAACTTCAAAGGATCCCACATGTTTAGACAAAATATTGTCAATGGAGTATCTGAAATCTGCAGCTTGGGCCTTTCTCCAAACAATTGCTGCCTTTCCACTGCCTGTTTTTTCTAATACATTCCTTTCAGTTCTTAACTCAGAACACCCTTATTATTTCTTTCAGTGACTATTTGGCCCTGTGATTCCGATTCTTGGTCCAACATTGAGCTCCCTTTTTCTCTGCATTTTTATAATCCTGTAGCTCCTATTTAGGTCTGTCCATCTGCCCCAGAAGCAACTGTTAGGCTCCATGTGCTACCTTGTAGGACTTAAGGTGAACACCAGAAATAAGAATAAACAAAATCAAAATTCGTGCTATTGAACAATAAACAAGATGTCTGTGAGTGCTAAGTTTTATTTAGTTGAAAATTCTAGAAGTTAACTCATTTATCATAAATGAATTGCCAAAAATGTTATAAATTTAAACAAATGTTATCTGTACAATATTACACTCAAAGTAATAAGAACAATAAGAAGTATACATTATTGGTGGAACTCTACTTATACCTTAGGTACATGAGCATATTGAATCTTATCTTTTCCTGTGTGGTGGTTATTACAATCCTTAGTTAAATAATACTATAACTTAACTTTAGGGTAAGTTAAACAGCTTGTCCAGTCTACTAGGCAGCAGAGACAAGAACACATGGGTGTTTATTAATTGCTTTGATTTAGCAGATGCTTGAATAAATGAATAGATGAGTACTTGAGACTGGATGAAATAAAAGGCTTAAATAGGCAAGTACTGGCATGTATAAAAGAAGATACTGGGGGTCTTGAATGCTATGTTAAAATGTTTAAATCTATTGACAGAGGATATACTTAGAAGTCTTCTGAGCAGTCAAGTGACACTCTCAATATTTATTACTGAGTAATCAGAGAGCATCATGTTTTATGTGCTGAAAAAGAGAAAGACTTTAGTCAGTGAAGTCAGCCTGCAGAGTTTTGCAAAAATGTGTATGTGGGTAAAGGATCTGAATTGCAATGGCATGAGTGGGACTAGAAAGAATAGGGTTAACATGAGAAATTGTGCACAACATCACTCATTTCCAGAACTGGGAAACTGATTAGACACAGCCTCTGAGGGCAACGAAGGAGTTAACAGCATTAAAACTGCCTGTAGTTTACAAGGCATTTTGAGATATTCAGTTGCTTTGGGGCCATAATTTTAAATTTTAATTGTATTTGTCAAACTGTAAAGCATTTGCTTATCAGGAAAAAAAAATATCCAAATGCCTGTAAACTCTTGATTTGACTAGGGCCAGCTTTTTTTTAATATTTTATCTTTTGAGGAAAAAAGTCTTTATAATTGTAGTGCTATATAAGCATTAGTTATTTTCACTACTCCATACCGCAACCTAGTGAATTTCCTGGCAGAGTATACTCAATAAATAGTTCTTAAATGACTGAATGAGGAAATGTCATCAGGCACACAAAATAGCTCTTTCAGGTAGGTAGAAACTTGAGTTTCCTTTTATAGGTAAGGAAATAGCTTAAACAACTTCCTTCTGTTTTCCCATCCAGCATGTGACCTACTAAGACTTGAACTCTGGTAGGTTTCTCTGAGTTAAAAGCTCATTTAACTATACCATGATGCTTGATTTAACATAACGGATACCTCCACCAATCCACCAAAAAGATTAACTACATTTATAAAATCTAGGGTAAAATGAGGAGGAAAGAAAGTAATACTCTCGTGGCTCAATATTGCAAGTATTCATCTTGGGTAGATGTGAAATATGCTGCTCTATCTCCCGCTACTAGGTTGGAATGAGAACAGTGGGAGATGCACCCCCCCCTCAACTATGACATACCACAGCAGATGTTCAGCTGAGTGCTCTCCAGGTGAGAATCTTAATCACCTGCAGTCTGAGTAAGAGGCAGAGTCCCAAGCTGAGAATTACAACTGCTTCTCCAGTCTAAGGGAACCACTGCCTACATATCAGATCAGAAGCAGATAGGCAAAACAGAAGCCACTGTTGGAGAGGTAGCTGCCCAGAGCAAAGGATCTTTTCTGGAAAGTAAAATTATTAGAATTAATAGGTACGCCCATAATCCACAGCGTGTACTAGATGCTATGTTTTTAACTACTGTGCTCTTTGAAATTGATATGCTACCAAGAGAAAGAGAGAGAAATTGGCATTTCTAGAGTCATAGAGATAGAGTACGAAGTAGATGCAAGCCCTGTAGACCTGATTTAGAGCTGATTATTTCTGCTACCAACAGCCCTGCAGTTTGGTCATATCTCAATATTTCTGAGCCCAATATCCATATCTGTAAATTGAGGGGAGCGAAACAGATTACTTCTACTCATTCCATTTCTGGAAAGCAAAACAAGATTACTTCTACTCATTCCATTTCTAAGATACTCAGATTCTGATTTAAGTATTAACTAATTATTTACTGTATCTTATCAAGGGCTCGGCACTGCATACAAGGGGAGAAAGGATGCTGCACACAGAAAGTGCTAATTCTGTCTGTGGAATTGAAATAAATTGAATGAGCATTATCTCAAGGTCAACTAGGGATTAAAGAGGTGTTGCTCCTTTAATATCTCATTTTCTTGCTTGTCCCTACCTAGTAGACACTACACACACACACACACACACACACAAACACACACACACACATACACACTCTCACCATGGCTACGTCAGGCTTAGAGGAGGAAGAAGAGCAACAATACCACTACAAACTCATCAAATTGCCTGTTTATACTATGGTGTAAATAACTAAGTATTTACTGAACAACTTGGAGGAATATTAACAGAATCAAAACACAGTCACTACTCTAAGTTGCTTCCAAGCCAGAAATATATAAAAAGATGTGAGCAATGCTGACAGGAAAGATAAGGCATATAAATGTAGAAATCATGTCATTCTAGAATCAGTTTCATTACAACACCAAAATGAAGGAGCTCCATTGCCCAGCTAATTATAATTGTCCTTTTGTAGTTAGACAGATTCTAATTTACTTGCAAAATAGTCAATGTGGTCATATTAGCCAGAAGAAAGAATACAGGAAATCAGAGAATTTTAGTTAACTAGTGCAGCTTGTAACTGACAGTCAAACTCCAAACCCTATGCTTGTCACCATTAGATACACTGTCACAGACTCAGCTGTTCCAAGAGTAAGCATATTTCACAGAGCATCTCTCTCCTTACTACTTTAAAATTGGTACCATTTGACCAATGTGGTGTGAAAACACCACAGTGCTGAAATTTTCAAATACAATACTAGCATTGCCTGGGCTGTTGTTGCCTTAGAAAATGCTCTGCAATCAAGGCAATTAAGCAGATAGCCCAACTGGCATGGCTGGCCACCCTGGAGTGCTTCTCCTATGGAGCTTATAATAAAATCAGAATCACTTAACTAAACTCCAACATGCTTGGACACTTTTAAATAGAGAAAAGTAATTAGGCCAACCTTTCTAACAGCTTGTTAGATAAAAGATTTGAAAGTGTAGACCTATATTGTTCCCAGTGCATATCAATTTTTTCTAATTTACCTATTGGTGAACTGTAAAGAAAAAGAAAACATGAGCTTTTAATAAACTCCACAAACACTGGACTTCTGTAATGTTCCTCACTTGGAATATATCAGTTAGTATTAAGCTGGGGCACTTTCTGAAACATAATGCTTTGAATATGTATGAGTTTTGTATAAGTGGATAAAGGCTTTGTTAGAAACAATATCCCTGGAAAATTTGTCTAATTGTTGTGATTTTAATAATGCCCCCAAATCTTAAGCATGTCATTTAGGTATAATAATAAGACTGTTGTAAGAAAATAAAATGAGAGTTTGAAAGACTTCACCCAAGGTCACCTGGTTCTAAGTATTGCATAATGAATCTCACAGCTTTAAGGGAAGATGTGATTTCTAGATTAAAATTAAGGTTTTGTCTTCTTGGCCTGAAACTATAATAAAGGGAATTTGGAACACAATATAGAAGGTTCAGGGATAAAGTAGAGTCAGACAGAATATTATAGGGTAAACAAATGTTCAGATTGATAATTTCATTCCTCTGTATTTCTAATTGAATATATTCATCAAAACTTTCTTCTCAAGTTCCAATAGATTGTTTTTAAAATAGTTCTGTGAAACAATGTTTTTACCAATAATAATAGCTTCTGCATTTACTGAATATTTACCATGCAACAGGAATGTGCTCAGATCTGTGATCATATCATCCTATCTATGACAATATTGAGTAGATATTCCAATTTCATTGGCTTTATCGTTTTGAGGCATTACATTTCCCGAAGTCTTAGTTCCAGTAAATGGTGAAGTGAGTGACTGAAATTAGTTCTGGTCTACTTCAAATACCATGCAGTTATTCACAGTCCTGCCTATCACAACCTCATAATTAAATTATGTTTTGGGTTTCCCTCCTAGAAGCAATTGATTTGGTGTTGATCTCTACCATCAGAGAAAGCTTAACTTGTTTTTCTGACCTAATAAATCACTTTACCCGTGAAGGTATGAGTGAGAGAAAGAGCCACCAAAGCTCCCCAATACAGTCTTGAGGCCATCGCAAAGTCCTTAGGGCTCTAAGATAACTCTCTCTCCTCCACTCTGCTGTAGCACTCTCTTGTCAACAGTTAGATTTTCTTTCGTAGAACAATGTGAAGAATGAGACTGAACATGCAAATATTTCTCTGTGAAATGGGCTCTGGTTTAGAATTCAGGCCACCTGGGCTCTAATTCCAGACTAATAACCAGATAATCTTGAACATGTCCATTTTTTCTCAGGCTTTCAGTAGTGTTCTGGAAAAGCCTCTTAAGGCTCCTTTGCGCCAATTAGGTTGCACTTCTTCTCAACTCTGCATTCAAAGGTGTCATGTTACTAGCTTAGGATCTGCCACCACAGGAGGACTACAAAGATAGCTAAATGATACAAATCGGAGTCCACCGACCCCTGACCAGGACCAGGTGGTGGCAGCAGAGGAGGTAAGTCGGCAAATTCTGGATATATTTTGAAGCTGGAGGAGCAGGACGGTAAGAAAGGAAGGAATCAAGGATGACTCTACCTCCTAACACTGAGGCCTTCATTCTTTTTATAACCATGAAGCATTTATCATAAAGCTACTGATAGAGCAAAAGTTCTATGACCAAAAACAAAAACAAAAAAAACAAAAAAAAACACTTTTTGCATATGATGTTCTTACTGCCAAAGCAGTTGGCATCATTTCCTTCTGATGCCTACTAAAACTAAGCTTCCTGACTTGCTTTTTCATCAGGGTGGAAGAATCTGATCTGAACTGTGCAAACATCTATGTTTATTCTGTGCTCCAACAAATCTGTCAAATGATAGTGTCCATTATCTATCCTCAACAAGTAGCACAGTGCCACCCAAACCACCATATCATTTCTTTAAAAAAGAAGGCCTCAACATCTGAGATACTTTGGTTCAGATTCTGACTCTACTACTTACTATGAATTTGAGCCTGGACAATTTAATTAACATTTATAAACCTCAATTCATTACTCGCCCATAGCTTGAAAATAGTATTATTGACTCTACATGTACCTGGGGAATATTAAATAAAGCAATTCCTGAGGATTCGTAGCAATGTCTGCTACTGTAAAATTATTTTTGTAATTATTATTATTATTATAAATTCGTTAGGGAATTTTTAGTTTTCACATTTCATGAAAATATATTCATAGTAGAGAGGAATTTATGAAGGTGAAAATGGATGAGAGAGTTCATAATAGACATGTCTAATATTCCATATCAAGGTTTCACCTGGTTTTATTCTATCCTGTAATCTCCATTGTTACACCAAACCTTTAGAAAAGTTGTTCGACCTACCACAATTTATGTTAATGCCATATTAGAAAATAAAGGAAGAGCTTTTGGAATATTCTTGTGGGGAAAAGTGGTCAGAAAGTAGATCAGCAACCATTAGAGGTGAGCCATGTGTGTGATGATATGAGAAGAAACCCTTAAAATGCATTTGTCACACTGAGAAAGCCTTAGAAATCTTGATTAGTAAATAGACTTCCCACAGCAAATGTCACGGAGTTATGAACCATTTTAACTGACCATTAAAGCAAATGATGATTCCCAAAAGCTGAAGTACTTAGGGTTACCCATGCACCAGCCACCTTGGCTAAAAAGCTTTCCGCACAAATACCAGAATTGTACAGTCAATGCAGCTGAGACCCTACTTCACATGAAGAATACAGCACACATTTGTTTCACATCACAGACTTCAGTAGCGGGAAAGAAAAAAAGGAAGCAGGAGCAATAAAGCTGGAGTTCAAAATTTTGCCCAGAGCCCACCTTGTTTGTTTTCTTAATAATGTTTGACCATTTACTATTTCTTTTCCTTCCTGTCCCAAATTGGGTCAATAGTTCTTGATGATGAGTTTTTCTGAGAAATGGCAAAAGGACAAAATGACCTAGATGACCAGAGTGAGGCTGGGCAGTGAGTTAGTGGCTTTTTGATAAGATAAAGATAATTATAGAAGCTTAATGATTTGCTCAGGTTGTAAATGTGGGGGATGCACTTTGCTGACCTTGCTATTTTATTTTGGATTTATGAATAATGAATAATTTGTTTTAGGGCATTCAAAGGGTTTAAATGCCACATCCAAGACTCTGACCTTGTCATTTTTAAGTGCCTGGTTAGATAGAATAATCATTGTCAAGACCAACGGGTGCTTTCCCTAAATTAAAAGGTTTTTAGAATATGGTTGAACTTGATAATATTTCCATAACTGTCTTGTGAAAAATATGTTAAAGAATTATTACTTTAATAAATAAGAAAGATGAAATTAAAATGTGTATTATTATGCAAATGAGCACTGTGGTAAACTTTGTCTTATAAATGTCACCTTTAATGGACTCTTCTGTTGAAAAAATTGTAATTTTTTGATTACATAAGTACTGTAGTTGCAAAGGTATTGCATTTATCCATATTTGTTTCATGTCATTGGATTAATATATTTCCCTATTTTAGTTGTTTACTATTTATCTAGTCTACTTACAGAAAGAATTTGAAATGACTCACAACAAAAGAAAACAAAAAAGTAAAATCAGACCTTTGAAATAATGATAAAAAAGCGCAAAAGATATATACTAGGAGAATTGGAAAATTGAGGAGAATAATTGGACCCCAGACCTTTTCTAAAGAAGGTTGCAGCTAAGAAATTAGGAAAATAAAATAAAATTTTAAAAAAGGCAGTCTTTGCAAAAAGAGAGATGTGGTATATTTTTTTCTGACATTCTAGTAATAAAATGACATAATTATCAAACAGGACTTTTCCATGTTCTGAACTCTAAAAGTTTTTATTACAGAAATTCTTATTTAAGGCATATATTGGTTAATGTTGACATCCCATCTAGATCCCATTTACTTAGCAGGCTGGTGCACCCAAGCCAGAGCTCCTTTCACCCTCACCTTTCTCTGGAGGAGTTCCCTTGACTAATAGAAACTACCTAGCTGAGAGTTGCATGGGAGCTTGCTAACCTCTTCCTAGGATGGCTTGTGGAAAATGACAGACTGATATAATACACAAAAGCCAGGTCCCCGTCCTCTTAATGGGCAACCTTGTAGAACAACTGACACTCCTGAGGTCCTCATGAAACCAAGCTGAGGCTGGGACTCCTTCTGCTGAAACTGCATTTTTGCTTACCTCCTTTCCTCTGTCCAGTCCTATTTTACTTACTTTCTCTACAGGTTTCTCTTGCAAATATGCCCCCAATAAATCATTTGCTCAAGAATCATCCCACAACAAGACAAAATATATTTTTTTAAAAAAAGGTAAATCATTTTTAATAAAATGTTTTGAACAAAATTTACAGAGGCATTTTCTTTAGATAGCTTTGCCTTAACTCTTTCCTTAGTTAAACCCGAGGAAATAATATTAATTCATGATTTTTTAAAGTATGGCATCAAATGCCATTTATCTTGTTTTTAATTCTTCTTTAGATTTACTCTAAAAATAAGTAGATTTACTTCATTTTCTTTCTTTTTTTTTTTTTTTTTCATTGGGTGGACCCCAGATGACACTTTCTGTCTTTGAACAATGGGAAGATTGCTTTGTATTTGGCCAGGAGGAAGAAACAGTCTAAATACAGATACCCAATCAAAGTGAGAGAGAATGAGACTAAAACAATTTGGTAGCCAGTTTGAGGCAGGAAGGGAGTCTGATCAGAAAATGTATGCTCTAAACCTGTTTAATCGTAGGAATCACCTCCATCTGACCCATGATTTTCAGCAAGTAAAATAAACTTCATGTATATCATTTTCTTCATCTTAAAAAGAAGTGATAATAATATCTGCCTGTTAGGATTGCAGTAAAGATTAATATACATTTGGACACTCTCATAAAGTGAGCACTAAAATGGCCGATTAATAAATATTAGCTTTGGCCAGGTGTGGTGGTGCATGCCTATCATCCCAGCATAGGAGCCTGAAGTGAAAGGATCACTTGAATCCAAGTGTTGGAGACCAACCTGGGCAACATAGCAAGACCCCATTTCTACTAAAACAAACAAACAAAAAAATTAGCCAGGCATGGTGGTATGCACCTGTGATCCCAGCTCTTTGGGAGGCTGGAGTGGGAGGATCACTTGAGCCCAGGAGGTTGAAGCCACAGTGAACTGTAATTGCACTAGTGCACTTCAGCTTGGTCAACAGAGCAAGACAATGTTTCAAAATAAACAAATAAATAAATATTAATAAATAAATATTAGCTTAATCATTTTCTAACACACCTCCTCTTCAAGTAAACATTTGTAATATTAAAGAATATAGGGGCCATTACAGAAAGTACTTTTGAAATGAAAACCTGTACATGAGAGATATGTCTCTGAAGAAGGAAAAGTGTGTGTGTGTGTGTGTGTGTGCATCCACCTTGCACCTGTGTGAAATATATGTTTGGTCTTCATTCCTGTTTTTTGGAAAAAACTCTCGGAATTTCCCGAATAAGTGTCTTCTTTATCCTAATTATATGACTGGTGGGTAGGGTTTCCTCAGCAGCTTCAAGGTGGGTGCTGGTCACCACAAAGACCAAAGGAGGACTAGAAGGTTGGGACTTTCAGCTCCATCTCCCTAACTTTTGGGGAGAAGCCAGTGTCTGAAAGTTATGTGGACCACCAATGGCCAATGATTGAATCAATCATGCCTACACAATGAAGCCTCCATAGAAACCTAAAAGGACTGAGTTTAGGGGGCTTCCTTGTTGGCTACCAAAAACATGCAGCTGCCAGGAGGTGGTGTGCCTCAACTCCTGGGGACAGAAGTTCCTGTGCCCAGAACCCTTCCAGACCTCGCCTTATGTATTTTCTCATATGGATGTTCATTTGCATCCTTTAAAATAGATTTTGTAATAAATGAGTAAATATGAGTAAAGTGTTACCCTGAGTTCTTTAGCAAATTAATCAAACCCCAGAAGGGGGTCAATGGAGCCCCAATTTATAGCCAGTCAGTCAGAAGTTCTGGAAGCACAGACTTGCAACTGATATCTGAAGTGGGGAACAGTCTTGTGGGACTGAGCTTTCAACCTGTGGGATCTGGTGCTACGCCCATGTAGATACTGTCAGAATTGAATTGAATTAGACACTCATCTGGTGCTCACTGCTGAACTAGTTACTTACATCACGAATAGGGTAAAACATCCCCACACATTTGATCACAGAAGCATTCTGTGTTATGACAGTACACTAGGAAAGATGCCAAGATTTTTTCCTACAGACAGACAGAGAGAGAGAGAATGTGTGTGTGTGTCAGAGAGAGAGAGAGAGGAAGAGAGAAAGGAAAGAAGAAGGAGGAGGAAGAAGAGGAAGAGGAAGAGGAGACATTTGGTCTAGAATAAGTTGATAAGATCCCTTAATTATATTTGCCTAAGAATTCAGAAATAATAGCAGCAACTAATCCAATAAGGAAAGTATTTTTCCCTATCCGATCCGTATTATTTAATAAAAATATTCCACATAGAAGGGAGAAGGTCATGTTCTCTCCCTATAAAACATGCGCAAGGGACACAGAAGTTAACTAATATGGGTCTCTGAAATGCATGTTGTTGGTTTTAAAAGCTGTTTCCTAAGTTAACTAAAACAATTCTCTCATGAGTTGTTTTTAGTGAGATAGTCTGTAAACTGTTCAGCAAAGGAAGCTATTTCTATTTAGTTCTAAGGGAAAAGGCTATGGAGAAAGGAACCTGAGTAATTTAATATCAGTGAGAAAGATGGGGAATGAATAGATTTGTTTAAACCACAGCAGCAGCCCAGACAATCGCTGTGGGTAAAAGTACTTCACAGCCTCACCAATGGCTTATGGAGAAAGAATTATGAATTCAACACTTCTCAAAGTGTGTTTCATGTAATGCTTTTTTAAAAAAGGGCCTCTATGATGAATACTTGGAAATACAGCACATTTTATATCTGGATATTTGCAATGTATGTTAGCATACGTAAAGCTACGAAAAACATCCCTGTATTAAAGATACATTATAACTGGAGGCTTTTTGTTTGTTTGTTTAGGTTATAGCTTGGGGTGAAAATGATACATTATCATCAGCCTTAAGTTGGTAGTGATGGCAGATTACTTCCTTTTTCATTATACGCCTAAGATTTTTGAAAGCCTACTAATTCCCAGTAAGGAGAAGAATTCAGTGTGGCTCATTTCAATCACACTATAAAATCTATAATGAGATTGAAGATACTGTAGACTTTATAGTGAGATTGAAGGCACTATATTGAGACACTATAGACTCTATAGATGCTGAAGAGAGCCTTCTTGGAAAGTGGAGCCCAAAGGGAAGCAAACAAGTACATTTCTGACTCTCATAGCAGTCATGGTATTTGTTAAAGGTAGGTAGCCTATTCTCATAAAGACTGGTAGCATCATCCACTGAGGTTTAAAAACTTGTCAACTAACCATTATAGAGGCCAAGGTAAAAACTTCCCCTTTGACCCCTTTTTAGAAGATTTACTAAAAAAATCTACTCAATACATGTAGGTTAATTGGAGAAAAGGCATACACATCTATTAATATTACACAGGGAGAATCACAGAATGATTGCCCCATATCCCAAAGGGGTATAGATGCTTATATACACTCCTTCTTAGGGAATGGGGAAGTGTGGATGGTTTTTAGGGGAATTCAGTGGGCTTGGAGAACATACAAGGGTCTGGGACAAAGTCTGTTGAGCCAGCAGAGTGGACAACAGTTTGTGACAAAAGTCTGTCCAGGTGTGTTGACAGATTTTAATATTTCTTCCTGTAACATGAGTTCAATTAATAAAATTCAGGGAAGGAACCCGATGTAATTATTTTCTTCCTTGTCCGGTTTGGATTTGAAGTGGATAAGGAGCTACAGAGAACTTAATCCTGTGTTTTGTGAGACACAGGGGATTGAAATAGGAGGTCGGGGAGAAGGTCTGAGAGACCTTATGGCTTCTTCTTCATTTCAGCATGTCAAAGTACCATATTTTGGGGTATCAATTTCTGATCCCCAACACGGCTTAAGCTCTTTCCACTCCTTTCGTCAGTACTTCTAAAGGTCTATTTGCTGGCCTGGCATAATACGGCCAGTTTAATGTCTGTTGTCCTCTAGATGATGATGTTATGGGGATGTTTGTTGCATTGGGTCAGTACTGCAGAGAGCCGAAAACCTCACTGTGGGATCAGAGGCAATACTCAGAAAGCCAGGGGCAGTTGAGTATTTCTGTTGGAACAGACGGAGCTACTTGGTCAAGTGGCAACGGACAGACTCCAGTATACATTACAGCCCACTAAGAGCTGAAGATCTGACCATACCTATGAAGTTGTTTCTGAATAGCTGGCTGAAGGGAGGAGACAGAAGCTGAGTGCTTCTTTGGGTACCAGAGTGGAGCCCTTTCAGTGGTAATTAGAGGGAGATGGCAACATCACTTAAAGGGGATTCATGCACAAAGGGCTGAACGCTAGAAGTATAGTTATTTGCACCCAGCACATTGAGTTTTCATGTCAAACTGCTTTGGGTGCCAGCCAACCCTGGTACCACCACTCCGTCTTGGAATCAGGTATCTTACACACCCAAAACATCCCCTCCCCACCATCATATTCACACATATGCACATTTCCTGTTCCCTGATGACCACGCTCTGTAAGGTTAGAGTTATGCTTTGATCGTGTTATTATCTTAAAAAAATGAGGTTTTGACATGTTAATCTCAAGTAACTGAAGCCAACTAAACTTATGCTTAAATATTAAAGAAAAGCCATTCAACTTTTTATTTGCAAAAGCAGGAAAACAGGAAGTATATTTCAAGGTTATTTTCTGTTCTTGCCTATCTGTGATGCTTTGCCAACTCCTCTAGCTAAGAAAGATAAAAAGCAATTCAGTCTAGCATTTCATTTCAGGACCCCCCACATTAGAGTTTAATTATATTTAAACTGGAGTTTTCCAAACTTATTTGGCCCATTTAATATTACCTCAAAATGGGGTTCTGCAGAGCAGAATCTTTTAAGTGCTTGACTGCAAGGTGCATTATTTGGTATTTGCATCTTATAAAACTATGTAAAGTAGAAAAATGAGAAAAGATAGCTAAACTTCCCCATGCCTCATTTCCCCCATCTCCTAAATTGAATTAATAGAATCTGTCATGGTCCTTTCTGTCTGTGACCTTGGGGAGGTTCAAGTAGAGATGACCTGTAAAAAAGTTTTTATATTTTGTATATTCAGTTACTGCTTCAGACAGGGAAGTTAAGTTAAAGAAAAGAAAAGGTACATTCTCTTTGTAAAGTTTTATTTAATCCTTATCAAATCCTGAGTAATTATTCAGCTTTCTATCAGCATGATTTTGTCAGGGAAATTGAGGTAGAGTATATTTGCATGCTCAACCCAAACTCATAGTCATTAAAGGACAAATTGATACAAGCAATTAGATGATCTCCTAAGGCTATTAGTGAATTCCAAGAGCCGGTATAATTTGAAGTATGTCCAAAACTGAAAACAAAAACAAAAATGAACAGATTTGTCAAAGCAATCCTTTAAGAATTTTGTTGTTTACCTAGTTTTACCACTCCCCATCACCCCACTCCCTTTAAGTAGCAGAACTGTGACCACCAAAACATTTCTTTATCCAGATCTCTACACATAAAGTAGCTTGGTGAACTCAAAATCTTGAGATTTTTCATACATACGATCTATGCTGCATGCCCTAAAACACTGCTCTTGTTTCAAAATCCCTAATAGTATTGGGGAGGATATGAATGTATTTTCCTTGCAGTAGAAAATAATTTCTTGATTGAAATTAATAATCATGTTGTTATTTAATAATCATAACATTTTTCTCTTCAGAATGTAGCCTGGGTACTGAAACACAGCTCTGAGTGATCAAACTTCCTGACAATGAATTCAAGTAGCAGGGACATTTTTGTTACTCAAATAAGTGCTTGATTACATGGACCTCTGTAATTATTTTATTAAGATCCAATGCATTGCCCTTTGGCTCACATTTCAACAAACCAACTTCAAGTTTGCAGTTGTTGTTTTTAAAGGATAGAACACAATGGATTTTAAATAAATATTTCCTTAATCTGAAGTTTTATCCAGTTACCTTTCTAGAGGAGAACAAGCAAAGAAAAATTGTGGAGGGGAAAGAGCTCTGAAGATAAAGGTTTTCTGACTTAGAATAAAGCTCCTCCAAAGGCCTGAACTTGCTTAGTTAAGATTATGGGAGATGCCCACCATGAGGACCTCATTTACCCATTCAGTTCATAACAAGCACCATCCTCTGTATTCACTTTCAAAATTGTAGATAACTCTAAGTTCAAAACTGGAAAAATTGAGGAAACCATTTATGGCAGTGACAACACGCTGATTCTTCACAATTGCAGCATCACCCGGGGAAGGTTAGGTTCGGGAATCATACACGGGCATACCTCGTTTCATTGCGCTTCACAGACATTGTGTTTTTAACAAATTGAAGTTGGCTGGCAACAAACAAAATCGATCTGCATCAAGCAGGTGAATTAGCAACATTTTTCTAACAGTGAGTGTTCACTTCATGTCTCTGTGCCATATTTTGGTAACTCTTGCAACGTTTCAGACGTTTTCAGTATTATTTCATCTGTTTTGGTGAACTGTGACCAGTGATCTTTGATGTTACTATTGTACTAGTTTTGGGGCCCCATGAGCTGCTCCCATATAAGATGGCAAGGTTAATCAACAAAAATTATGTGTGTTCTGACTGCTCCACTAACCAGTCATTCCCCTTCTCTCTCACTCTTCTCAGCCCTCCTTATTCTTTGAGACAAAATAGGATTAAAATCAGGCCAATTAATAATTTTGTAGTGGCCTGTACATATTCAAAGTGTAAGGAAGTGTCACGTGTCTCTCACTTTAAATCAAAAACTAGAAATGATTTAGCTTGGTGAGGAAGGCACCTAAAGCTGAAATAGGCTGAAAGCTAGGCTTCTTGTGCCAAAGAGTTAGCCAAGTTGTGTATGCAAAGGAAAAGATCTTAAAGGAAATTAAAAGTGCTACTGCAGTGAATATGCAAATGATAGAAAAGCAAAACAGACTCATTGCTGATATGGATAAAGTGAGTGGTCTGGATGAAAGCTCAAACTGGCCACAACATGCCCTGAAAAAGTTAACCTACAAATAAGATTACGAAGTGAATTTTAGCTCAAGTTGAGTTTAGTAAGCCAAGCCCTAATTTCCTGTAATTTTCTAAGGGCTGAGAGAGGTGAGGATGCTGCAGAAGTAAAGTTGGAAGCCAGCAAAGTTTGGTTCATTTGATTTAAGAAAGTAAGTCATCTCCGTAGCATAAAAGTGCAAGGTGAAGTAGCAAGTGCTGAGATAGAGGCAACAGCAAGTTTTCCAGAAGATCTAGCTGAGATTTAGCAAGAGACTTTGCATCAAAGTAAAACAGCCTTCCGTTGAAAGAGACATCATCTTCTTTCAGATCTAGAGGGAAGAAGTCAATGCTTGCCTTTAAAGTTTCAAAGGACAGGCTGATTCTCTGTTACATGTCAGTCAGTACAGCTGGTGACTTTAGGTTGAAGCCAATGACCATATATCATTTTGAAAATTCAAGGGCCCTTAAGAATTATACTAAATTTACTCTGCCTGTGCTCTATAAATAGAACAATAAAACCTGCATGACAGCACATCTGTCTGCAGGACTGTTTGCTGAATATTTGAAGCCCACTATAGAGACCTACTGCTCAGAAAAAAAAATTCCTTCAAAATATTATTGCACATTGATAATGCACCTGGTCACCCAAGAGCTCTAATGGAGATATACGAAGAGATTAATGCCGTTTTCATATTTGCTAACACAACTTTCATTTTGCAGCTCATGAATTAAAGAGTAATTTCGGTTTTCAAGTCTCATTATTAAAGAAAGACATTTCTTAAGGCTATAGTCACCATAGAGAGTGCTTCCTCTGATGGATCTGAGCAAAGTCAATTGAAAATCTTGTGGAAAGGATTCTCTATTTTAAATGCTATTAGGAGCACTTGTGATTCATGGAAGAAAGTTGATATACCAATAATAAGAGGTGTTTGGACAAAGTTGATTCCAATCCTCATGGATGACTTTAAGGGGTTCAAGACTTCAGTGGAGGAAGTAACCGCAAATGTGTGGAACTATTAAGAGAACTAGAATCAGAGGTGGACTCTGAAGATGTGACTAAATTGCTGCAAGCTCATGATCAATCCAATATGAATGGAGAAGGAATGGCTACTTATGAATGAGCTGAGAAAGTGGTTTCTTGAGATGGAAGCTACTCCTAGTGAAGATGTTGTGAACATTGTTGAAATGATCACAAGGTAGAATATTACATAAACTTAGGTGATCATGTAGTGGCAGGGCTTTGAAAACAATGAAAATAAATCTTGTGTGAAAGGAAGAGTCAATCAATGTGGAAAGCATCATTGCAGTCTTATTTTAAGAAACTGCCACAGCCACCCCAACCTTCAGTAACCACCATCCTGATTAGTCAGCAGCCATCAACATTTAGGTATTAACTTCTACCAGCAAAAAGATATGACTTGCTGAAGGCTCAGATAATCATTAACATTTTTTTAGTAACCACATATCTTTACATTAAGGTATATACTTTGTTTTTTAAACGTGATGCTATTGCACACCCAATAGACTACAGTAAACAAGAAACATAACTTTTATATGTACTGGGAAACCAAAAATAATTGGTGAGTTGCATTATTGTAAGATTTGCTTTATTGTGTTGGTCTGGAATCAAAGTTACAATATCTCCAAGATCTGCCTACAATCTCGAGTTTGTATTTTAACTGCATTACCTCTTAGTTGTGTAACACTGAAGTCTGTAGGTGACTACTTTTTCCACTTTCATTTATAATGTGGAAAATAATAAGACCACATACAGTTATTTTACATTCAAATGATATATTGTACATAATGAAATTAGCACAGTGCCCAGTAAAGTGTAGGTATGATTATCCTCATTAGGTTTTCAACCTCACTAAAATGTCACTTTCTGTGTAATTGTACATGAAAGAAAAAACATTTCACAAAATTCAGATTCTGAGCAAGTCACACTGTACATAAATTTTCTAAATACTCTATGTTATATTCTCCTGAAAATATGAAATTTTAAGGTCTGAATTTACTGTTTACATTTTTTCAGCCTTAACTTGGTATTGACGAGTTTCTTTAATTGAAATAGCTATTTTAATTTCAAAATGGCAAAGCATTTGCTTTTCCCCAAAATAGAAGATGCAAGAGTATTTTTTAAGTTCATGAGATGAGAAGCAATATGAAAAACATTCCATTTTCTCTTACTCTCTGACTTTAAGGTATAGACCATTCAGTTTATAATAAATGTCATCCTCTGTGTTGGGATTTATGACAAGAGAGTACCCCCACTTATAAAGGAACTACTGTTATTTTCAGACAAAGCTTTAAAAGGTGAAACAGGCACTCCAGCAATTTATCTGACTTGATACATTTTCATTCTTTGGAAATGTGTGCTTAAAGTTATGGTCCTTTACTTGAAAATTCCCATTTTCCTAGAGATTACTCTCATTTTACTTCAAGAATGACATCTTGCCCCACAGAATTGTATCTTCCTTAAGAAAAAATTCTGTCTCTTTCTGAGTTTCTTGAGATCTGTAACTCAAATTTCCCTAATTCTCTCTGCCTACTGACTCATATAAACTCTACCGTAAAGCATAGCATCTGTTAAAGGGAAGTGATCAGTGGGCTGGGCTAGAGAACTATCCAGGCTATTGTATTTGATTTCCCAAATGTTAAGAGTATATTTGACATGAACATGGTACAGAGTCCTTTCTTCTCAAGTCCCTGTTTCTGTGTTCAATCAGTCTAGGAGGAGACATGGAAGATCTGAGCAAGGTCAATTCTCTCATTTGGGTGTTTGACAGCAAAAGGGTACTGAGACTCCTCATTGTTTCAAAGACCATAGTTTTGTTAACAAGGAAAGATCAAACAATAATTTGAGATTCTAGTCAAGAGGTTTGAACCTGGGGGAAGAGAAAGAAATCAGGGTACCTGGATTGCAAGGAGTAAACAAAGGCAAATACAACTGCAAAGAAAGGAAAGATGATAGAGGATATGTAGCAGCTTATTGTGTAAATACTCCTTTTAGCCAGAAATATTTTACCCCATGGTTGAGACACAGATCCTACTTACGGATTTTTCATTGTTGATCAGGAATAATTCAAGTTATATATGGCGGTGACGTTCATAGTACTTGCAATTATTTAGAATTCAGGCATCAATTCTCATCATTGTAAAGAGTCATTTTAGTAACATATAAACATTCTAATAACATATAATTATTAAAGCAATGTTGTGAATAAACTCTTTCTTTTCATAATAGTTTTTCACTACTCATTTTTTTCTATGCTTCTGCAAGGCTATCTTGTTGAGAAAGAATAAAGGGTATAGTATTTAAATGATTGATTAAACTGTTATTTGTCTTAAATGTTTCATATTTTGGTTGTTATTTTCCTCGATCATTTCCTCAATCATGTGTTGAGTAGCACAAGTTAGTCTGTATCAAAATGAGGAACACAACTCATTCTCTGTATCTACAAAAAATATAGCGAATATCTTAGAGATGGTGCATGGATCATGTATTTTAAATAGTAAGATTCCTAGAACAGTATACATAACTATCATGTCTTTGGACCTCTTAATTTTAGTCTCTATTGTTTTTTGCCTTGTGATATAACCTTAAGCATTTACAACCCCCTAGTATTTAAGACATCTATGTTAATGACTTTTATTTTCCTACATCTCCAAGCTAAAATTCCTGTTACCATCCACGATGGTATCCTTTCCTAATGCAGCACAGACAGGTAAGGCTACAATCAGCAGTTTGGATCTGAAATAAGGCTTTTCATTGTGATGTAGTGTCTGGTGTGGTGGGAGAGATCCTTGAACACCTGCATGCCTTCCAATCATGACTTTTCTATTTATCTCCCCAACATCCATTTGATTAAACCTAGCGTTCCCCTTTCTGCTTTGAACATTCTTTATTCTGGGTCATGCTCAGCTGCTTTGAATGGGAGTCTAACTTTGGATTTGCCATTAAAAGTTTCTGGAGTGAGCTCTCCGCATCTTCTTTCACTATTCTTTGGCTGGGATGTTACAAATCATCTTAGAGCTTCTGCTGCACAGATGGATCTTATAAAGAGTCTGAGCTGGAGAAATAGGTAGAGACAAGACTACGCTATCTTTATAGAATTTGCTAAAGGGACAATCCATAAGAAAGCAGTCACATAGTTTGGATGTCATATTAGACCAAACTACTACCGTTATGAATAAAAAAGCCTGTCAAATAAGAAAAAGCCTCAGTGGGCATCTAGAGTCCTGCACATTCAGCACTCCTCCCTCAGTGTCTGGAAATAGCATTCCATTTTAATAAAACTGTCGCCCTTCCCACCCCACATTTGAGAATCTGCAGCTATGGTTTAATCTTGGAATCATTATATTGATTCATTTTTCAGCAAGTGGAGTTCTGGTTCCACAAAAATAATAAAGGGGAACTTATTTATTATTATTATTATTATTTCACTCATTTTTTTTTGAGACAGAGTCTCGCTCTGTCACCCAGGCTGCGATGCAGTGGCCGGATCTCAGCTCACTGCAAGCTCTGCCTCCCGGGTTTATGCCATTCTCCTGCCTCAGCCTCCCGAGTAGCTGGGACTACAGGCGCCCACCACCTCGCCCAGCTAGTTTTTTGTATTTTTTAGTAGAGACGGGGTTTCACCATGTTAGCCAGGATGGTCTTGATCTCCTGACCTCGTAATCCGCCTGTCTCGGCCTCCCAAAGTGCTGGGATTACAGGCTTGAGCCACCGCGCTCAGCCTGTTATTTCACTCATAAAAGAGTATCCTGTGTCCTCTGAGTTCTCCAAGAACCCCTCCAGACATAGTTCCCACCCACCATCCCCACCCCTGAATAAATACTCCCCCATTTAGTAACAATGTATCATATTCTATTTTGCAGTGTGTATAAATGCATCTTCCTTGGGCACATGTCCCCAGAGAAATGGCAAATATTGGAGGGCGAAGATTGGGAGGCACATCTTTATATTTTTCTATAGCATTATATGTATAGCCAGGCCCCATCATATTATTAACGATATGAATTTAAGGAAAAGCTTACTTTTACTTTAGGTCTCCAAATTAGATTTGTAATTGTCAAGTAAATTATGCTTCCTACTGGAAAACATTACATTTTCTTTTCTTTCTTAGAAAACAATTAGTCATTAAGAATATCAAACCCCCAAGGGCAGGAAAAAATTATTTAAACCTCACCACATGTGGTTTGAAACAGGATTTTCTGACTGAGGAGACTAATCAGGCACATTGAATGTTCTAAATGTATTTTCTATTAAACAGGGACTGCTGTAAGGCCAACTGCTTCACACCCGTGTCTTTAGGCTCATTAATTAACTAGCTGCTGTGCAAAATTCATTCTAAAGAAATAAGTTAACTCAAGATAATCCAAAAATAAATTACCTTTAGGACTACAGCCAGTCTCCTTATCATGTGTCTACATTGTAAACTGGTAGTAAAACTGTAAAGTTAGTGTTTTGTAAAGGGGATAATTATGAACGAGAATGTGTGTCTTCTAGAACGTTGATTTCATGTACATAGATTTTACCTTCTTGTTTGAACTTTCTGGTTAGTTCAATCAAATTTTCCAAGTTTTTTTTTTTCATTTCAATTGATGATTAATTCATTTAGAATTTTGAATTTAATTAGGCAATATGAATTTGAGTAATTTCAAAGAAAAACATAAACAGAACCTGAGATTTTCTTTATATTTCTCCTTGTGCAATATTCTAGTTCTTACATAGTTTTCTAACGTTTTTCATTATAAATCCTCAGTTGGGTTTGCTAGCAAACATTCCTTCTCACACAGACATATACATACAGAAACCAATTCTTACGTCAAATGTGATCAGAATAGGACATTCAGCAGTAGTCTTTTTCTTACCATCTAGCATATTTGAAAACTAAGGTTACTGTACCCATGTGTCCATTGGCAGAACTGGGATCTTTTGCCCAAGGGATGCGTCTTACTGCTTGTGTGATTCCAAAGTCACAGCATCTATTCTCTTTCTTTCTCCACCCTCCATATTATTTTAATCTATAATGTTTCTTGATCCTGGGATCATGCCCTAAACTCTCTTGTCTGACTTTGGTAACTGAAATTTTAATAGCTCTTATTAGAGTCCTATTCTGGTGTGCTCATTTGTGTGTGTGTGCGTGCATGAGAGAGAGAGAAAGATTAGGAGATCAGAGACTGAATTTGACTCCTTTTTGTTCAGTCATTCCTGGAGTCTCACTAGGAGAGAATCTAAGACCTATATGCTGGAACTTCCTGTTGGTATGTTCGGATGATATCTGTAATAAAGCAAGCAGCATGTTGGTGCTATTTCTGTGAACTCAAACAGCTGCCAACATGCATGGCTGCCTTTCCAAGGCTACTACCTACAGTTGTGTGTATTATATATCTATGAGAATCAATGTGTCAGCTAGCCTTGAAATCACCATATTTCCTTTCCTTGGACCACAGTTGCTAATACTGAGGCCATTTAAAATCACACTATTGAACAGAAAGAAAAACAAAGTCACAACAGCACATGTAGATGCAATAGCTGATGGAATGCACCTTCCGGGCAGGTGGGATTGTTTTCTCATTCTTTGTCTCTACACTGGCATTTAACTCTCCTAGACACAGAGGTATGACTCACCATCACCGCGTATTATCTGCCCAAGAAATGTCTGAGCTGCTTTACATACATTAATTCCTTTATATTAGACTCTATGAAGCATTATGTTGCATGGTTTTGCATGTATTATCTCATTTATCTGGAAATGTACAAAGCCTGAATGGTGGAAAATCTTGCTCCCCAGACTTATCTGTGTATTTTAAATGGGTCACTATCACTGTGGGGAGTACCAAAATGGAGATGGAATGCCAGAAAGGCAAATGTTCACTCATACACCATAAACAATGACATCTGGGGCAGCAAAAGGCTGCTTAGATGATGGTGGTCCCATGAAAGTATAATGGAGCTGAAAAATGTCTATTGCCTAGTGATGTTGTGGCCTTACTGTCATAGCACAATGCACTGTTCACATGTTTCTGGTGATGCTGGTGTAAACAAACCTACTGCACTGCCAGTCATATAAAAGTCTAGCACATGCAGTTATGTACAGTACATAATACTTGGTAATTATAATAAATTGCTATGTCACTCATTTATGTATTTACTGTACTGTACATTGTATCATTATTTTACAGTGTATTCTTTCAACTTATAAAAAAATGTTAACTGTCAAACAGCCTCAGGCAGGTCTTTCAGGAGGTATGCCGGAAGAAGACATTGTTATCATAGGAGATGACAGCTCCACGTATGATATTGTCCCTGAAGACCTTCCAGGGGGACAAGATGTGGGGGTGAAAGACAGTGATATGGATGATCCTGATCCTGTAGAGAACTAGGCTCATGTTGTCTTAGTTTTTCAGAAAAACTTTGAAAAGTAAAAAAAAAAAAGAAAGAAAGAAAGAAAGAAAGCTTTTAGAATAAGGATATAAAGGAAGAAAATATTTTTGTACAGCTGTACAATGTGTGTTTTAAGCTGCGTCATTACAAAAGAGTCAAAAAAGTTAAAGCAAAGTTTATAAAGTAAAAAAGTTACAGTAAGCTAAGGTTAATTTATTATTAAAGAAAAAAAAAAATATATATATATATAGTTTTGCTCTTGTTGCCCAGGCTGGAGTGCAGTGGCATGATCCCAGCTCACTGTGACATCCGCCTTCCAGGTTCAAGCAATTCTCTTACCTCAGCCTCCTGAGTAGCTGGGATTACAGGCATGCCCCCACCCCTGCCTAATTTTTTGTGTCTTTAGTAGAGACGGAGGTTCTCCATGTTGGTCAGGCTGGTCTCGAACTCCCGACCTCAGGTGATCCACCTGCCACAGCCTCCCAAACTGCTAGGATTACAGGCGTGAGCCACGGCGCCCGGCCCCAGAAATAAAAATGTTTTAAAATAAATGTGTAGCCAAAGTGTACAGTGTTTATACTGTCTACAGTCATGTACCATAAATGTCCTAGGTCTTCAATTATGACTCACCTGGAGCAACTTCCAGTCCTGCAAGCTCCACTTGTGGTTAGCGCCTTATGCTGCAAGTCTATCATTTTTATCTTTTATTTCCTATTTTTACTGCACCTTTTCTATGTTTAGATACACAAATACCATTGTGTTATAACTACTTACAGTATTCAGTACAGTAGCATGCTGTACAGGTTTGTAGCCTAGAAGCAATAGACTATACCAGATAGCCTAGGTGTGCAGTAGGCGTGCAGTAGGCTGTACCCTCTCCGTTTGTGTTAGTACACTCTGTGATGTTTGTACGATGACAAAAATGCCTAACAATGCATTTTTCAGAATGTATTTTCATCAAGTGATATATGACTGCATTTGGGGTAGAGGAAAGAGCCAGAAAGCTTGAGAATAAGTGGGAGAAAAAGATAAGCGATTTTGGAAGCGAGTGCTAATTTTTTCTTACTTTTCCAGATGGGTTTAAACAAACCTAAGATTAATATGCTTAGATTAAAATGTTTTATTCATATGAAGAATATGTGAAAATTTACTCTTAATTATTGCTCATCTAAATAATCTAAGACAAAAGTAAGTAAAATCAAGAAAATAATACATTTTATATCAATATCGGCCTAACTCCTGGTCATATAACTGTGTGTGCATGTATGTGTGTGTGCGTGTGTGTGTGCATGTGCGTATGTGTGTACACACAATATGTGCTACATATAATTTAGTTTTTTTATTTAAGATACTTCACAAGTCTATTATAGAAAGATTTCAATGGTAGCTTTTATATATTTGGAGAGTGATAATATCCCCTTTTTCACCCCAAATTCTTCAGTGGCTCCCAACTGAAAGTATTAAAGCTTCAAAATCTGTCCTACCGAATTTTTCATGTTCTGCTTCCTAGCCATGTATCCAGCCTCATCTTCTTCTCATGGACCTCATCTCAAACACCAGTATTTGGCAATGCTGATCCATTTCTAGATAATTAAATATATTGAAATCCACCTGTCTACCCACACACACACTTTTAATATTTTTTTCAGCCTAAAATTACTTTTTCTTTCTTGCACAATTGGAAAATCTCTTCCCATTTTTCAGTACTCAAAATACTACTTCTACTTGAAATCTTTCCTTGATAACATCAAAATGATTGAGGTTATTATATGTTTATAGTGCACAACAGGTCCATTTCAATCAATTACCCGGTGCGCAGTGGTTATAATATTTGCAAGTCTTTCTATTAAAGCTCAATTGTGAAGCATGAACACCACCTTCCTACCTCCACATCTCTAGTGCCTCATTCTGTCCCTGGTAGAAGTGCTTCCTGACTCATTAATTATCTAAACAAATGAAGAATGTATGTATCTATGTATGTATGCATGGTGTGAATGGGTGGATGGGAGATGGGTGAATGGATAGATTGATGGATGAGTGGATGGGTGAATAAATAAATCAAGAAAAGAAGTGGATGCATGAGTGGGTAGATGGAGGGTTTGCATTTATAAAGCAAATTAATCTTTCTAGTAAGAGAGTTTTTTATGTAAGATAATTGTATTTGTTATCAAGAATACATGAACCTATAGTATAGTTATAAAATTTCTGTGTTCACATTGCAAAAATCATAGATTTCATAATTATCAGAAAGAAAAGAAGAAACAAGGATGGGAGTATTTTCTCTGTCATAACAATCCCTTGTAATTAAACTTAACGCTAGACAATTCTATCATCCTGGAAAAGAAGCTATTAGACACAAATTTTAATTTTAAATTATTTTAAGTTATTTTTTTCTATAACTGAACTGACAGCGTCTCCTCACCAAAAGTCTTTTTAAAGTAGTATCCTAAAAACTGTTAAATAACATATGGTTCTTTTCTTGGAATTGGTAATAGATCTTAAAAATGCAATTGATAAGTGAAAATTATGGTAGAGATGTTCATTTCAATAATGAAAATATACACTGAAAATAGGTTCTTTTTTTTCTCATGCACTTTTTTCTCTCTCAAAAAATATTGTTTTACTGCCTTTTTAAAAAAAGTGCTCATTTTTCCTATGATTCTTAATGAATTTGCTTTGAAAAAGTCTTTTTTAAAAAAAGAATTCTAGCTGTTTGCAATAATTACACACAGAAAACTGAAGTGAAGGTCACTCTCTAACATCTGGAAATGGAAACAGAGATTCCTGTTAATTAGGATAACAGAGATGAAGCAAAATCTACTTTGTAAGCAGGTATTTGATGGTAGTGAGGGTGCAGGAGAGGATTAGAATGCAGAAACAGGGCAGGGTATGAGGGCATAGACAAAAAGGGGTGAAGAGATTCTAAATCTGAATGCCTTACCAAAAGTAAAAGCAAGGCAATCTCCAACACCACTGCTGTGGACAAAGCAGAAAATATTTGCTAAATATGCTATCCTCCAAAATGACTCTTTCCTTTAAAATAGATGAGCTACATCTGCAGTGATAACAATGAATATCCAGGAGAATTCGGGTCTGCTGCAGACTGTCATGCTGATGTGTAGAGCATCAGTCAACCATCTTGCAGCAGATTCGAAGTAACACCCCACCCATTTGTTTTCTTCAGTCCATGACTTTGTCCAAGGCCTGAGGCAAGCCCAGATTCCCAGTCACTAACAGAGGTGTTTGTCACTCCTGGGGTGCACTCTGCCTCTAGCCCAGCAGCTGTTGTTTAGTGATAGATCAGTGAAGCAAAACATTATGCAGTGATGAAAAATAGATCTTGAGTCATCACTTGCGTTCTTACTCCTTTGTTCTACATTAGTTTCAAACCTCTGGGATTCATTTAACGGTGATCATTTGTTACTGAGGGGCAACTGTCTTTCAGACAATGGTGATGGAGTCACCTTTGAAGTGAGTGCAAACGAGGAGAAATCATTTTCCAATATACCCTCTTAGGATTGCTTTTGATAAAATGGTGCTTGCTCAGAGAGGCTGCCCAGAATGTAGATTATATTCAGCAATAACAAATGAGGAGTTTCAACTTCTTTTTTTTTCTTCTCTTTTCTTTTTTCTCCACAGGAAGTTAATTGGTTTATCTTCTGGAATTTCTAATAGGATTCAATTCAGGAGATAAAGGGGTCTGAAATAAAATGCAAATGCTTAAAGTTTCAAGGGGTTCTCTGTGTAATTATATCCCAGTATATTTTGTCACATCTTATTTTATGTTGTGTTACTTTAGATACATTAGGAAAATATACTTGTTAAATCTTATGCACTCTCCTGAAAATACAAGTTTGGACTGCAGTTTTCTAATTCCCTAAGGTAAATTGTTTGCACATTTAATAGGATTATGTTTTCTATGCTCATGCAACTCCCTCTAAAGTCAATGACTTTGGTACAGTCTTTCAGATCTCAATATAAGTAATTTCCATCTCAACCTTGGAATGACGATCAATACTTTGTGATTTCTTCCACATAATTTAATCCATTAAATTTATTGGCAATGCCAATGCCAAACATCAAATCTTTAATGAAAATGAAGATTAATATTTAGCCAAGTAACTTCAAATCAACAAATGTCTGAAGCATTTGTGTTGCTTACATTGAACATTGATTTCTTTCTCCTGGAAAGCAATCTCTCACAGTGGAGAATATTTGCCTGAATCATACTCCTTTCCACAAGAGTAAGAGCAAAGTGCTTTGCAATAGGCATCAGCAAACAGGGTCTCTTTGAATCTTAGCTATGTCTTTGTCTAACAAAGCAAGCCCATATAAAAAAGATACTTTACATTTCATATACATAGTCCATTTTTCTCTCGTATCATTTTATTGAGTTATAGCAGGCATTTTGTTTTAATTTATTGTGGTGATATTTATATATATAGCAAATTTCACCAATTTAAAGTATAGAATTAGAAGAGTTTTGATAAATGTATATAGTGGTATAACCACCACAAAAACCAAGATACAGAGATTATTTCCATCATTTCAAAATGTTTCATGCTATCTCTTTGTAGTCAGTTCCTCTCATCATCCCCTGGGCTGACAAATACTACTATTCTTTATATCATTATAGTTTCACCCTCTTTAGAATTTCATAGAAATGGATTCATATGGTATATAGTATTTGTGCCTGGCTTCTTCATGTTAATATAATACCCTTGAGATTTATCCATATAGTTGCACACATCACTAGTTCCTTGTTTTTTATCACTCAGTAGAATTCCTTTGTATAAATATACCACAGTATTTTTATGCATTTACCAGTTGATACAAATTTACATTTTATCCAGGCTTCAACTATTATAAACAAAGCTGCTATGAATATTTGAATACAAATCTTCATAGATTTTTACTTCTCATGGGTAACTACCTAGGTGTGAAATTGCTGGTTATAGTTAGGTGAATATTTAGCTTTATAATAAAAAAAATTGTATTCCAAACTTGTTGCAGTTTTTCATTACCATCAGCAATGTTTGGAGCAAATGTTCACTTACTCTACAATTTTGCCAAAACTCCATTAGTCTTTAATTTTAGGTATCTATTGGATATATATTACTATCTTATTTTGGTCTTTGTTTGCATTTCACAAATAAATACACTTTGCTGTTTTTAATTGGTTTGTCTGCTATTTGATATATCCTTTGATAAAATGTCTCTAAGTCTTTGCCATTAAAAAAATCAGATGTTTTGCTATTATTAAGTTGTAAGAGTTCTTACCAATTCTAGATACACATTCTTTATCAGATTTCTTCCTTCCATAGTTTGCATTTACATTTTCCTAACAATGATTTCTGAAGAACTAAGTTTTTAATGAAGTTTAATATATTATTTTGTATTCCTCATGCTTTCTTTTTCTCATTTTGAAGTGTTTTCCCTAATTCAAAGTCACTTGTATTTTCTCCTATATTTTATTTTTTGAAGTTTTATAGTTTTCAAAATAACAATTAGGTTTATGATCGATTTTGAGATAATTTTTATATGAAAGAAGTAAAGGGTGAGGTTCACTTCTTCTGCATATAAAGATCCAAATGTTACAGCACCATTGCTGAAACAATTACTCTTTCCCATTAAATTGCCTCTGTGTCTTTGTTGAAAGTCAATTAACTATAAATGTGTGGGTCTGTTTTTGCACTCTGTCCTGTTACATCATCTGCATGTCTCTATTAGTGCAAATGGCATACTGCCTATACTAACTTTCTGTATGCCATGATATCAGATAGCGAAAATCCTGAAATATGAGAATCAGTCTGTTAATAAGCTTTAACTTACAAACTCTCTTTTGGGCTTAAGCTCGGGCAACTTCAAGGTGTGTCTTTTTGACAAGAATATTGTCTCTATCTCAACATCCTGCTGGGATATTGAGTGTGATTCAGTTGAATCTATAGCTTAATTTGAGAATAATAGGCATCTTAAGATGTTGAAACTTCTTATCGTGAATCTTCTGATTCATTCGTGTGTATTTTAATTTTTACCCTAACATTTTGTAGTGTTCAGTGTACAAGTCTTGCACAGTTTTTGGTAAATTTTCAATATTTCATAAATCTCAAGTCATTATAAATGGGATTGTTTCAATTTTAATTTCTATTTGTTCATTGCTAGTATAATGAAATAGAATTCACTTTTTTCAAAACTTTCTACGCAGCCTTGCTAAATTGTAAATTCTATTACAATTTTTAGATTACTTAGAATTTTTGACATAAACATACTATTTGTAAATAAAAATAGTTTTTATGCTTCATTTCAATCTTTACAGTTTTTACCTTTGTTTTCAATTTTGTGCTTTCTAAGAAATCCAGTGCAATGTTAAATAGAATTTATATAAAGGGACACCCACCATGTTTGTGATCATAGAAGGAAACAATGAAGCCTTCCACCATTAAGATGACATTAGCTTTTGATTTTTTATGGATACCTTTAATGCCTTTTGAATAATGCTTCTATTCTTATGTTGAACTTTGTCAAATCTTTCTTTAATTTATTGAGATAATCATATTTTAGCATAGGAATGTGGTGAATTACATTAATTTCGAATATTAACCAACTTTCTTCCTAGGATAGAATTCACTTGGTCATGATTTATCTTTATGCATTGTTAGATTTGGTTTGCTTATATCTTATTAAAGAATTTTTGTTTTATATTCATCCGAGACATTCATCTGAAGTTTTTTTGAGCTGGCTTTGCCTAATTGAGACATCAGCGTGATGCCGGTGTCATAAAAGGAGTGGAGAACCGTTTTTTCCTCTTCCATATTCTGGAAGAGTTTGTGTAGAATTGGTATTATTCATTGCTTATATGTATAGTAGAATTTATCAATAAAACCATGTGAATCACGTATTTTATTTGTGAAAAAGGTATAAGTAGAAATTTAATTTATTATTTGCCTTTATTTGAACGCAGTTTGAACACTCAGCAGTCTGAGTGGTTGGAGTATGGCCACTGGGATTGGCCAACTCAGCAGTTATTACAGATGCGTACTACTAAGTTAGGTTTCCAGTTTTGTCTGCCTACTAAGCTAGGTTACAGTTCATCCACGAGGACTCAAATATAGAAGTACGGAGTCCTTCTCAGGCCATATTTAGTCCGCTTTAACAATTCCCCCTTTTGGTCAGCCCCTCAATTTAGAGAGATTGACCAAAACTTTAGGCATTGACACTGCTCTCTGTCACCATCATGAAGACCTACTTGGTCTCAGTGTGGAATTCACAAGTTGTCTTTAGTTTCATTATGGACTCTTACAAGTCTTCTTTGGTGTTTATATGGAATTCACAAGTTGCAGCTTTGTACAAGCAAAACGATTCTTTATGTTCCTGCTGATCCAGTTGGAGTGACACCATTCAACTCTCAATGTATAGCCATTTACAAAACATTTTAAGACTTGAGAGGATACAGTGTGCCAAGGGGACTATTATTGTGACTATCGAGAAGATACCATCAAAATGCCAAGGTGCACTCCTTAATAAAAGTTCTTATGAAACGAACCAAACCAAATTAGCCAAGTTAAGGTGCAGACAACATAAGCAGTTCAACAGTATTAGAGTCTAATTGGTCAGAGTCTTCGTTTGGATTATGATAGTGATTAAGGACCATAGTTCGCTGTCAAGTAGCTTGACTTAAAGAGGCACTCATTTTCATTGTTACCCTGGTAATACAAGTCATAATAACTTGGAAACCTACTAGAATAAATTTCACTACAATTTTTTTTAAACTTGTTCTCTTTCCTTTTTTTCTTTCCAAAAGAAAGAAAATTAAGAGACTGTTTCTCTTCCTGCTTTGGATCAATGCAAACAGAATCTTTTAAATTCTGTTTTATCTCTGCTAGTGGCTTTTTAGCTATTAACCATTTTGTTAATTTTAATGGTTTCTCTAGGCTTCGTAAGATATATCTGAACACAAAACAGTTTTCCCTCAGACATTATTGTGCCACTTGGTAGGTAGCGTAAAAACCTACTTGAGTATAGCTCAGGGTTTACTCACAAGCATGTGAAGATGAATACTCAGCCAAAACCTCCTCGGCTCCCTTCTCATGGGTCTCATGAGCTTTCATTCTGGTCAGGGCCCTCCTAGTCCATATTTTGCCTTCCCACAGCACTCATCTCTGCATCCTCAACTCAATGAAGGCTCTTAACTTAGATGACGTTTACCATCGCTGTCCTTTGACCTATAAACTCCCCTTTGGACTTAAGCTGGGGCAACTGTAGGGGTTATCTTTTTTGTTTCTCTTCTCTGAGTGATCATTGTCCAATGCCATGTGTTATACAGTGTCTAAAAATCTTTGTTCCATGTTGTATTAACTATGTTTCTAGTTTCTGTAAATCTGATGCTTTAACATTTGCCTTACATGCATATGCTGGGCATGCCTTGTTATCGACAACCTGATAGTATGCCTGAGTTACCCTGCCTTGACCTCCTGCACCCCTTGTCACTCCTTACCCTCTTGAGAAGATTCTCTTACTAGGGGACAAGCTTCTGAAATACAAACTAACCAATCCATAGACCACACTCCGACTACCTTCTAGGTCCAGCTTTCATTCTCTGGTATTATCTACCTGCCCTAGTCACCCAGGGCCAGGTACCAGAAACCTAGTGACAGTCCCTGTGCCTGAGAGATCATTGTAATTATTCAAAATGGCTAATCCTAAGCCTGCTTACCTCACCTGGCTCATGCCTTCCTGCAGAAACCACAAAAAGGCCATTGCCTGCAGTTCCTCGCTCTCCCTCTGCCCCTGAGTGGACTCCACTGCTTCCCCATGTGCCTCCTTCTATAATAGTGAAGCACTTAATTTCATTATTTACCCAGTCGTCTTTCAGGAGTAGGTTGTTAAATTTCCATGTAGTTGTTCAGCTTTGAGTTTCTTAATCCTGAGTTCTAATTTGATTGCACTGTGGTCTGAGATACTGTTATGATTTCTGTTCTTTTGCATTTGCTGAGGAGTGTTTTACTTCCAATTATGTAGTCAATTTTAGAATAAGTGCTATGTGGTGCTGAGAAGAATGTATATTCTGTTGATTTGGGGTGGAGAGTTCTGTATATGTCTATTAGGTCTGCTTGGTCCAGAGCTGAGTTCAAGTCCTGAATATCCTCGTAAATTTTCTGTCTCGTTAATCTGTCTAATATTGACAGTAGGGTGTTAACGTCTCCCACTATTATTGTGTGGAGTCTAAGTCTCTTTGTAGGTCTCTAAGAACTTGTTTTATGAATCTGGGTGCTCCTGTATTGGGTGCATATATATTTAGGATAGTTAGCTCTTCTTGTTGCATTGATCCCTTTACCATTATGTAATGCCCTCTTTGTCTTTTTTTGATCTTTGTTGGTTTAAAGCCTGTTTTATCAGAGACTAGGATCGTAACCCCTGCTTTTTGAAGCTGGAAGCCATCATTCTCAGCAAACTAACACCAGAAGAGAAAACCAAACACCACATGTTCTCACTTACAAGTGGGAGTTGAACAATGAGAAAACATGGACACAGGGAGGGGAACATCACACACAGGAGCCTGTCGGGGGGCAAGGTGAGGGAGAGCATTAGGACAAATACCTAATGCATGTGGGGCTTAAAACCTAGATGGGTTGATAGGTGCAGCAAACCACCATGGCACATGTATACCTATGTAACAAACCTGCACGTTCTGCACATGCATCCCGGAATTTAAAGTAAAATTTAAAAAAAAATAGTGAGGCAAACCCCCTACTCTTGGAAAATGTAATAAATTATCTTTTCAATGAGAATTGTCTACGAATGTGTTGGCTTCACTATACTTCAAGTTTTCTATTAATACATTATATTGTAAAATACGTATATTTGAAGTTTTCTAGTTTCTAAGGTGAGAATGTAAAGCTAGTTCTCCCTCATGGCTGAAAGTAGGAAAAGGTACTACATCACCACCATTTTAAAGTTAAAGAAAAGAATGCTCACAAATGTGTCAACTATCAGAGTCACACACCTCTAGCCAATCACCAATGAACTCAGTGTGTTTTCTGTGTTCTTATTAAAAGGACATCTATCTAACACAGGTTAGGTCATATTACTGTATTAATATTCTGAGGCTGCTCTAACAAAATACCACAACCTTGTGTTTTAAAATAACGCACATTGTTCTCTGGCAGTTCTGGATGCCAGAAGTATGAAATTAACATCACTGGGCCAGTATCAAGGTGTGGCAGGGCCCAGGCTGCACACTCTACCTGGAGCCTCTTGGGGAAAATCCATTTCTTGCCTCTTTCGGGTTCTGGTGGCTGCTGACATTTCTTTGGTTGTGGTTGCTTCACCTTCATCTTCAAGGTTAGCACTTTCAATTCCCCGTCTACTCTGTCTCCTCTGTAGATATATCAAATATCCTTCTGCCTCATTTTTATAACAATATTTGTGATTAAAGTTAAGGCTCACCCTGTAATCCAGGAAAATCTCTTCACTTAAAGTTCTTTAACTTAATTACACTTACAAAGACTCTATTTAAAAGATAGCATTCACAGGTTCCAGGCACTAAGACATGGATATCTTTTGGGGAAGCCATTTTCAACCTAACACAATTGCCTTGTTTTTATGTTTTGTTATTCTTTGTTTCTGTCAACACTTCACCTTGCCCAATGTTACCATTAACTGCAGAATAAAACTTATTGTCCCTCTGAAAAGGCACAATACTCAGTAGGTAAATCTCTAGAGATTTGAGAAAGACCTGGTAATGACTGAAAATATTAATAGTTTCCCAACAGACTAGATTGAAATGCAATTCAAATCTCTTTAGCATTAATTTCTCTGTTTCCTAAGGTTCAAATTTGCTGCTTCCTACTTTCAGTCCTCTAAGTTGTGAGGGAAAGGGCCAAGGGGAAAATGTAAGTTCAGGTTAAAAACAATGACAATAACAAAACTTCTATTTCCCTCTCAAATGTGGAAAGCACTACATGAAGGACAAATGTTCTTAAAACTATCAACTGATGCCATAAGTTTTCAATAAGTTGAGAGCCTGGTAATAGTAAATACTCAAAAAAATAAAATGATAAAGAAATACAGAATGCAACGATGCATGAATGAAGGAGTATAAACGACCGAAGTGAGACATTGCTGCCTTTAAAGTAAAAAGATAATCTTCCATTCACATGCATACTTAGGTACTTATATAACAAATATTTAATTCTAGAAAGTAATTACAACATTTTCATGGTAAACTCATATTTTACTCGCAACATTTTCAAAGTATCTGCAAATAGATTTATGATTTACTTTTAAAAAGAAATATTCTTGAAGGGAATATACAAATGCTTCCCAACTAATACTCAGTTTTCATTCAACAAGGTTACAGCCATATAACAGAAATGAATACCATTTAGAATAAATCTAACCATTTGCACCAAAGTTCTAACATTGTCATATAACGAATTGTGCATTTTGGTATTTACAGATTCCAGGAACCAGACAAAAATGAACCGAAATATGACACAACTAGTCAATCTATGCTGATAGTCATTGTGTGATAGAAATATGTTCCTTGACTTCTTGTTGTCTGGAGATAGGTTTGGGTGGTAGGCTCTACGATCTGGTCTCTGGCTGTCCTGAGCAGCAAATTATTGGACACATGATCTTGAACCAGTTACTTAAACTTTTTATCAGTCTATGCAGTGATGAAAAAATCCAAGTCTTACATAGCTCAGAGAGTTGCTTCTAAAACAAGTGGAGACCAATAGATTATCTGACTTTAATGAATTAATTCTTCATTATTTCTACATCCTGTATCCTGGGAATATTGCACAGTACTTGAAAAGATTGTAGGTATGCAGTGTGTTGTAAATAGATGTATTCTTAAGGTATACTAATATAAGGTCTAATTTTCACTGACTCCAAGGCAGATGAGAAGAAAAAAAAAGAAACACTGATTGATCTAATGGATTCCCTAGTGTGAAGGTCCATTTACTGATAATCAGATAGATGAAGCCTGAGTCTTTGATGAGGAAACAAGAGTGAAGACATGAGGGCATAGATGCAGATAATAAATTAAAAAGTCAAAAGCCCATACTATAAATGGCATTTGGAAGAAAAAGCCAGAAATCAGATGAAAGCTAGCTGAAACAGAAACAGGAAAATACAATTAAGGAGTGATACAGAATTTAGATATTGGTTATAGATAATCTGCAAGGGCTGACAGGTCTGGTATTTCTGTAATTCTGTTGGGCTAGACTGAAAGAATGTAACATCAACATGGCTAATATTATAGATTAACAACAAACATGAAAATCTGTTTTGCTAGATTGTTATCCAAAGGACTAGAGTGATTAGAGGTTTGGAAAGATGGAAGTATGGCATTCCTTTCAAAGTTCAAGTAGCCACAGGATAAAATGTTTGACAGGGTGATATTATAATAGAAAGTAATACTTCTGTTAAGAGAAGTTTCTCTTTTTTTCCATCTATTCAATCTCCTTTACAACTTGAAATAGATAACCCCTTGTAGAGACATTTTGAGTAGCGGGTTTTGTGGTACTATTATAGACCTGGAAAAAATACACAAAAAAACTATAGCCAGTTTAGGTAATATTTGGTTAGCACATAATGGCTGTGCAGGTGAGCAAAGAGTGGGAGATTAGTAAGATACCCTGTCATTGCAAAAACTACAATAAAGAGTAAATTTATTTTCTTCACCACATGGATTTCAAGTTCAATTCTCTGTAAGATGTGTTTAAAAAATCATGTTGCAATAGCTTGCATTGTATGTGCATTCTGAAGGGGACAAATTTGCCAAGAAAATGAACAGTTTCCAAATTTAACAAATCACTGATTGTGAATAGGCTAAATTTCTAAAGATGAAAATGTCAAAAAAATTTAGTGCCCAATTACTAAAATAACAGACCATTTTTCATAATTAAAAAAAAAAAGACTACTTTTTTTTTCCCAGAAAACATCAAAAACTCATAGAAAAACATATACAGCAAAGACTTCGAACCAACCCAAATGCCCATCAATGATAGACTGGATAAAGAGAAATGTGGCACATATACACCATGGAATACAATGACACCATAGAAAAGAATGAGTTCATGTCCTTTGCAGGGACATGAATGAAGCTGGAAACCATCATTCTCAGCAAACTAATACAGGAACAGAAAAACCAAACACCGCATGTTCTCACTCATAAGTGGGAGTTGAAAAATGAGAACACGCGGACACAGGGAGGGGAACATCACACACCAGGGCCCATATGGGGGTGGAGGGCTAGAGGAGGGATAGCATTAGGAGAAACACCTAATGTAGATGATGGATTGATGGGTGCAACAAACCACCATGGCACGTGTATACCTATGAAACAAACCTGCATGTTCTGCACATGTATTCCAGAACTTAAAGTATAATTAAACAAACAAATAAGCAAAAGAAATACATATACAAATACGTATCTGTGGGCATATATGCATTTGTGTATGAGGGTATGGATAAGCAGATTTTATTAAGTATCCTGTGATTAGATGACCCTACCTATGCTGAAGCTAATTTATTTATTCTTAGAATTAAGTGAAAAAATTATTATCATCATGCCAATTAATATTCTAGGAAGAGGAGCTGAATTTCTTTAACAACTAAAGTTTAGTTTTAACAACTCAAGTTTTCACCTAAAACTAATATTGAGGTTATTTATATTTTCATTAACTCAGTTGAAAACCATGAACATTTTGAAAGTCACTTGAGAGACAGCAAAGGTTACCAAGATATAATCATGAATTTCTCCAGGCTTATCAATTATGGTGGAGTGCTCAGATATACATGGAAAGCTGTTTGTGTGAAACAGAACACATGCTATAAAATTTCACAGTTCACAAACAGTATGGCAACTTTGTAGAATGAGAAGGAAAAAAGTGCTTTATAATACAGAGGTCAGGTAGAACTGAGTCTTCAGAAACTGGAAAGATGTTTTCTGACACTACTCAATGGGAATTATATATCACTTGACATAATATTTAACCTGAAAGTAACCACAGGGAAAAAAAAAATCAGACAAATCTGGATTGTGAGGCATTCTACAAAAAAACTGGCCTAAACTATTTCAAATTGTCAAAGCCACAAGGAAAAAGAAAAAAGATGGAGCAGAGGTGTTTTAACTTAAAATACAACCAAATAGAATGTGTGATTTTTAATTGAATTCTGGATTGAGGAGAAAAACATTTTTGGACAATTAAATGAATCTGAACATAAATAGGATATTAAATAATAATACTGAATCAGTGTTAGATTTGTTTGTTATAGTATTAGATTTGATTTTCCTAAAATGACAGCTGGAGACAACAGCTTGCATGTGCGTAATGTATTTTGAAGGTGATTCCAGAAAGAAGAATTGGAGTTCAGAGAGTGAGACAGGGAAGCAGGTTCCTTCTATAAATGGTACAGCTTTAGTAGAACTATTTAAGGTAGAAAAAATTAAAGGATTTTAATGGATGGTTTTAGAATAAGAAAGGGCATTGGTGGTTCAAGAAAACCCAAGAATGAAGAGAGTTAAAAGCTAGTAATTTACAAAGTAGTAAAACATAATGTTAGATAGGTGGAGTGTTTGGAATTAATAGCATTACAACAGAATTTCAATTTTATTCTATAATTGATGATAACTACTGGGTGTTTTTAAGAACAGGAAAAATGAGTTTATATGATATAAGATACTCTTTCTCTTTGTCTTTCTATCTGTGGTCATAAATGCCAGAGGTTCATTTTTATTATGGAAACTAAGTGGAAGCTACTGAAATATCCATAAAGTAAAAAAAAATAGAGTACTGAACTTGGGTAACAATACAAATTAAAAACAAACAAACAAACAAAAAACATAAGACAAATGTGAGTAAGAAAAGATAAAGCTTGGAAAGTTGATAGTTTCCATTTAATTAGATTTCAAAGCTGCAAAAGAAAAGGAAGCAATGGTAACTAAAGTTACCAATGTTTTAATCTTTTTGTCCTCTGGTGACCTTGCATAATTGGTTATCAGAAATTGATAGATAAATGAATAAAATGTATGTTTGATAATAAGAAAGAGCATTGCAGCTTCAACAAAAATATGAGAAAAAGAGGAATTTCTGGAGAAAGCAGAAAGTCAATGAGGTGTTGAATTTTAGATAGTTTTTGGGGCAATACCAGTGCACTTGAATTTATTTTAGATTTGGTGTCTTCATAAAGCCTTTTGAAAGGGGAATGACATTCAAAAATAAGAAGATAGTAATTAAACAATATTTTTAATGGGCCAAGAGGTTTGGTGGTGATGCTCCCAGAAATTTATTAGATCACTGAACTGACGACATGGCAGACACTGGATGTAATACACAAACCTTTATTAGTACCCAGCAGAAAAGTATCTGAATTGAGGAGGCTTCTCCACAAGTGGAGTCCAAGGCAAAAAAGGAAACAAGCTGATACAGTTTGGCTATCTATTCCTTCCAAATCTCGTGTAGAAATTTGATTCGCAGTGTTGGAAGTGGGGCCTGGTAGAAGGTGTTTGGGTCATGGGGGCAGATCTCTGATGAATATCTTGGTGCTGTCCTCCTGGTAATAATGAGTGACTTCTCGCTCTATTAGTTCCCATGAGATCCAATTTGTTAAAAAAGAGTCTGGCACTTCCCCCCGCTTTTTCTTCCTCTGTCTTGCTTCCTTCCTCTGGCCTTATGATGTCAATTCCCCTTCAACCATGATTAGAAGCTCCCTGAGGCCCTCACCAGAAGCAGATGCCAGTGCCATGCTTCTTGCACAGCCTGCAGAACCCTGAGCTAAATAAATCTCTTTTGCTTATAAACTACCCAGCTTTAGATAATCCTTTATAGCAACACAAAACAGACTAATACCTAAGCCAACCACAGAAATTACACCTAGGGCTAGGAAGAACGGCAGGCAAGCTGAATCAGATTGCAGGTGGATTGGTTTACATGAATTGCAATTGCACACATAGGTTTTTGGCAGTTACTACCTGTCACACACACTTTTTACGCATACCATTGGGACCTCTTAAGGAACACCCTAGAGGGTGAGAGAGCAGAGACGATCAGGGAGAATTTGAGGGAAAGGAAAGTGGGAGGGATCTGGGGGAAAGTTGAAGACACTCATGTTAGCATTAATCTAAGCAAAATGGAGTTTATTTACATCTAATGTGAACATAAAAATAACATGAACATAATAATAACATGAACATAATAATAACTTCCTTATTATAAATAGGAAGGAGCTTTTATAGGAAGGAGCTTCCTATAAATAGGAAGGAGCTTTTCCTAATAATGGCCACAAAGTGTTAGCAGAACAAAAGTAGTTAAAACAAGGGAGTTTAGCATGAAAATCCAAGGAACCAACAGAAAAAAAGTGGGTGTCTAGCACTAAGGAAGACGCCAAATAGGGGACATTTTCTTCACTATATTCCTTATTATGTGTGGCCAGCAGATTTCAGAAGAGTTTATGACATCAAGCTCATTCTCCACTTTAAAAGGTTGGATACAGTAGCCTGCCAGCTTGCCGTATGGAATTGTGGTTAAGCAGGTGAGTTGTCAGGTCACTACATTTGTGTTTGATTCCTGAATCATGTACTTAGCAGTGTTTTAGTATCGGCTATGTCATTCAACTTCTATAAACCTGAGTTTACTAATCTATAAAGTGGGAACAACAACAGAACCAAAATAGAGAACCATACTATTTTACTTATTCCAAAAAAACAAACCAGTGAATCAGGAATTGTTATTAAAAACATTTTACATATAAGAAACTCAAATACCAATTGTTATTTTTTCAATGTGATAAACTTGTAGTTAGCAGAGCCAGAGTGGAATAGGCCTGCTTTATTTCAAATTTCACTTTTTAAATTAACACCTAGCATCCTTTATTAAATAAAAACTGTTAATGAGAGGATAGTTGCTTAGGAAGTCAGCAAATAATAAATAATCAAGGATATCAAGGTACACAGTACATATTCAAAGATAGGGCCTTGGACAATGCAATGCAAATATTTTAGTTCTATTTCAAGGCAATTTTTTTGCAGAAGCAGCTGAACTGGGGTTTCTTACCCAGCTGTCATGAAACATGAGAACAGGAACATATAACATATCCTCCTCCTGCCCCTAATTTCTAATCCACCAAACCCCCTTCTGGTCATAATTTTGTTTCTTAAAATAAGTTTGCCATTATTAGGAAAAGTCTTTAATTTTCTAGGCAATTATATATCACAGTATATATAAAAGCGCAGATATTCAGTTCCACATATTCATCTCTTCTGAATATTTTTTTTGAGTTTGAAATACTAAATCCAGCCACACTGATTCACTGGTAGGATAATGTTTCTGAGTCAGTAAGGATTCAGGTCAGGCTCTGGAGAGCAATAAAATCCATAATTTTGCTCCCTTTTGGGAGGCTTCTACTCAGCCACACAGCAACTAGATGTATTTTTCCTCATTTACTCTTACAGAAGGTATTATCCCACTTTGCGGATGAATATGTTCTGGCTAAGATGGTAAAGGAACTTGCTGACTGTCACTCAGCTGTTCAGTTAGAAGGGTCGCACTTTGATGACACCACTTTGGACCTGAAAGCCCGCCTTCTATTTATCACAAGAGGACCTCTAAGAAAGTGAAGGTTCTCAAGCTAACTTTGGAGACGGCATTCATTGCTTTCTCTTTGAGGCAACACTGATAAAGGCAGATGAAAAAGGATTGGCACATGGCCTAATTATTTTGTTATAATTAGAGAATACTCACATGGAATCTAAATTTCTGCTATTACGTCATCTCTTTGGGCTATCAACTTCCTGACTTGGATGTGAGAAAAAAACAAGGCCATTCCAAGACACCCTACTGATGTGTCTACACTGATGTTAAGTGATCCAATTAAATATGCAGCTATGAGCTGGGCTATGATCTTGATGAAAGGTCAGATGTTACAGGTTTCATGCTAAATGTACTCTTCTTCTTACTTTCCTCCCCGTAGTCTCTTTCCTCTGCATGCATTCATTTCTCTTGAGGTGGTCGTCCTCTGCCACCTTGATCTTCCTCTTGGAACAGTGTTTCTTTTAGATTCTTCATGTTTTGGGTTCTTTTGACTATTCTGGGTACAAATATAAATAAGTATTTCAGAAATGTGAACTTATTTATCTGCATCAGACACTTTCTAACTCCTCATTTACAATTAAGAAATCAAGAAACATTCACGGAGAGTCCCAGATTTTCATTAATAAAAACTACTTTTAGTGAGATGATTACCTCCTATATTTCTTAAACACTGAATTGTTTTGTGTTCCAATGATGCTCAACTTAAAAATTGTAACAAGACACCTCTGCAACACCTGTTTCCACGTATACCCTAATGCAAACATGAGTATTCTTAACTGTTACTTGAGCAGTTCCAGTGACAGATCACTCCTAATCATATTAAGCAGTTGCTTTCTTCTTGTACTTTTTTTGCAATTTTCAAAGAGTTTAATTTATGAGTAAGAGCATCAGGGCAATAAGTCTAAACTTTCCTTTTTTTTTTTTTTGAGACGAAGTCTCACTCTGTTGCTCAGGCTGGAGTGCAGTGGCACAATCTCAGCTCACTGCAAGCTCTGCCTCCTGGGTCCACGCCATTCTCCTGCCTCAGCCTCCTGAGTAGCTGGGGCTACAGGCACCCGCCACCATACCCGGCTAATTTTTTGTGTTTTTAGTAGAGATGGGGTTTCACCGTGTTAGCCAGGATGTTCTTGATCTCCTGACCTCGTGATCCACCCGCCTAGGCCTCCCAAAGTGCTAGGATTACAGGCTTGAGCCACCGCACCCGGCCCCAAGTCTAAACTTTCTATCAGCTAAAAGCCTTGAGATACTACTCTTTTGTGTTAGAAGAGTTAGAAAGCCTTTGCTTTTCTCCATACGATTGTTCTTAAAGTCCACCAACCATTGTGTCTTATTAAATCAAGTTGCTGTTATTTTGTTCTCCTTCTTTTCTTCTTTTCTTTCTTCTTGTTTGACCTTCTTTCTTTCTCCTTTCCTTTTTCCCTTCCTTTCTTATGTCATTTTATTTCCAGCTCCACAATAGCAACATACAGTCCCTTAAGATGAATGTCAGTTTGTTGGATTTAAGCAATAATTTCTGCTTGCCATAGTGTATACAGTTTTTAGTTCAAGATCATTGCAAATGCTTATTCTTCTGTTTTATGATCATTGTCACCTGTTTCAACTTAGAGGCATCTGCCTGCATTCTGTCTGGTCCTTATGCCCCTTTAAGGAAGACTAATGCTGGGATACTAAAAACATATTTAGATTCAGGGCCTAAAGTTGGTTAAAGTAGGAGAATTTGAATAGTCAAATGGTCCTCACCCGTATCAGCTGGGGGCCTTGCTATAAGACATATTATTGTGACCCATCCCCACAATATCTTAGTTGATTCAGTAGGTACAGGATGTAACCACAGGATTTCCCTTTCTAACGAATCCCACAGGGTGTTGGTTCATTGATATAACCAGAATCTTACCAGTCTTAAGTAAATAACAACATTCTAGGAGATGATTCAAGGATCTTTATATTTTAATTTTAATTAAAATTTAAGACTACCTGCCAAATCTGATGAAAAAGTTAAAACCCTGGAAAAAAAGAAAAGGTGAATACAAGAGATCAGAAGTCTGTTCAACCCAAGAGAGCTCTCAGATGGGGGAAGAGCAGAAAGCAGGCAAAATGGACCACAGAAGCAAATCTTTAGGACTTGCATTATTGGAGCTTAGTCTTACTTTTAGAGGATCAATTAGAAATAACCTACTTTGTTCCAAGAACGTATTCAAATTTACTAACAGTCACATAACATAGCCAAGCAGAAGTTAAAATCAACTAAAAAAAAAAAAAAGACAATGACAGAAACAACAGCAGCAGCCCAGAGCAAGGGAGTGAACTTTGTCTCATGGATGTTGACCATGTGTGCCTGAAAGCGTCACCTGGAGATATGAGCCCAGCATGGGCAAGGACATCTCAACTAACTGCTCTCTGTGGAGCCTGGCAGCTCTGGCAGTCGCTGGAAACTAAGTATTCATGAGCTTCTCTGCATCTCCGTGGCAGAGGCAAGCAACAGAGCTCATGCAGAGTGTGTTAGCCTCACTTGTGTAACTCCTGCAGAAAAGCCGTCACAGAATGTTCTGCTCTGTGACAGAAACTATTATCTTTGTGTCTTTCCCTCGGTGCCTATGGCAGTGAGCGTTCTCTGGGCCACCTCTCTTTCTTACATTTCTTGGAGGTGCTGAAAAATAAGAGAAAAAATGTCTTGACTGCTACTTGCAGAGTAGTTTAAGGAGAATTGCCTTCCAATATATTTCTGTGGGTCTGACTTCCCACATGATTGTTAAACCTCTTGCTGCCCATTTTTGGGAATTTACTCAGTGTGAGAAGCCACAGTGTCCTAAATGCTGAAGAAATTGGTGATCCTGCTCAGAAAGATATCAGAGAATGTGGAGGGACAGTGATCTGGAAAGCAGTGTGACATTCACAATGTCCAGCTGATATAAAACATTTCTCAAGTAACCTCTAAGTGTTGACTTTTTTCTTCTCCCTGGACAAAAATGAGAAATGGAAGAAAGGCCTGGAAAGAAATTCAGTATGCCAGCAGAGATCAAAAATAAAATGTACCAAAATCAACACTGCATGTGAATGCTTAGTGGTCAATTATGCTTAGAATAGGAACAACTATTACAAGAACATTTTACACCTGCATGGTATGAAATAGTATATCCTATACTATGGCATCCATTGTGGGAGACCAAAATATACCACCCAGAAAATAATTATTTGACATAATTGAGTTGGTTTGTTTAGAGAAACTGTAAATGAAATTAGCTCCGAAAACCTGTCCTTTTGTAAAGGAAATTTACATCATCCTACTTTTGTAGGGTAAACAGCAGATACAAGCAGGTATTTTCTCTGAGGCCCCTTTACCTACCTAATCATGAATAAAAGTCTGACACTTACCCAGACAGACATGACCACAGGCAATCATCTATATGTTCTGAGGGCTGTTATCTCGGAGACTTTTTATCTGCATGACAAGACAGCCATTGCTCACCATGCTTTTCCTCCCCTCATCCTCCCATAATTTGTTACCACCTCCAAAGAAGCCCCAAGCCTCTATTCCTTTCTGTTTGGTATAAAAACTTCAGTCATCTGGCCCTTCCTTGAGTCTTATACTTTGTGTGTGGCTTCTGTGTCTATGCACATAATACATTGTATTTGCTTTCTTCCCTCTGGTTAATCTGTCTACTGTCAGTTCACTTAATGATAGACTAACATTATTGAAACTTCAGAGAGAAAAGAGAAAATACAAAACTTCCCTATAGCTTCTTGTAACTTTAAAGGTTTATGGTCTGATATATGTGACTTCTCTTTGCTCAAGAATAATATTTCCCTTCTTTGCTAATCTCTTTTCAGATACCATGCAACAGCATCTTTGGGGTACACACAAAATAGGTAAACAGATACTTTTCATCTTGTAATGATGCCATTTTACAGAAAAGGTAATTTACAAAATTTCAGGCCATAAAATGCTCTCTTGTGTTCTGTGTTTTGCCTGGCTTACACTATCTAAACCATGCTCTTTTCTTGAGTCTTCCGGCAGCTATTTCACACTTTAAAGGTGAATATTAGAGTAACTACAGATTTTTCTCTAATTTTACCTTTGTAAAACTTAGAATGAAGTCACCAGTCGCTTTGAGAAATCACTAGTATTTCTAAAGCACCATATTATCTTGGGAAAAAAAGTATTGTAAGAGGACAGTGAAATTTTAGAGATGCTTTAAACTGAGAGTCAGTCGTTATATTTAATCTTGAGTTAGCATGGTTGTTAAAAGGACAATGGTTGAGTTGTGAGCAGAAGAAACTGTATAAAATTACAAACAACACTGAAATCAACTGTAAAAAAAATACATGCAGGCAATTTGGTCATAGCTTCAGGATTTATGCTTAATCTACTTCTTCTGAAGTTCTCTCACCCAGGACAGCTACAAATTCAGGGGTTTCCACAATCCATATGCAATTTCAATAATTCACTAAAATGACTCACAGAACTTAGGAAAGTGTTAGCAATTATTGTTTTATCAGAAGTCTAAAGTCAAGGTGCCAGTACCTCCAGTGTCTGCTGAAGGCACACTTCCTGGTTTACAGACAAACAACTTCTTGTTGTATCCTCACATGGTGGAAAGAGAGCTTGCTAGCTCTTGGGTCTCTTTTTATAATCCCATTCATGAGAACTGCACTCTTATTTCCCAAAGACCCCACCTCCAAATGCCATCATATTGGGATCAGGGTTTCAACATATGAATTTCAGGAAAAAACAATTTAGTCCATTGTCTTCTGCTTCCGGCCTCACAAAATTCATATTCTTCTCACGTGCAAAATCTATTTCATTCCAAAAGCCCCCAAAGTCTTAGCTTATCCCACCATAAACTCTAAAGTCTAAGTGAAAATCTCTTTTAAATATCTAAATCAGGTATGACTGAGACTAGAAGTACACTTTATCCTGATGCAAAATTCCTTTCCAGCTGTGAATCTGTATGTTTGGGGGTTGGGGGGAAGGGGGAAATCCTGTCTTTTCTGTTCTTTCAGTCAATGCAACAATCATTAACACATAAGAAGAATTCTGTGATGAAATGTAGGGATTGAAGTGTTCTCCCCACCACCAAGTGAGCAATCAGTTCTGTAGCAGATATTGACTGGGTGCTCTTCAATTCTGCCACTATCTACCTGGAGATAGTGTCAGATCCTGCAGGTTTGGGGCTCAGAACCCAAAATACCCGCACCAAAAACCAGGGCCTTCTGACCAGCTTCAAGTTGGGGTTCTCACAATCCCCTCTTTGAGTTTTATTAATTTGCTGGAGCAGGTCACAGAACTCGGGGAAACACATTTACTCATTTACTACTTTATTGTAAAGAATATTTCAATGGATACAGATAAAGAGATGCATAGGGCAAGGCATATGAGAAAGGGTGTGGAGCTTCCATCCTCTCCCAGGGCCCATGACTCTCCAGGACATCACTTTGGAGTCTCTAAGAATTTTAGGAGTTGTATGCCAGGAAAGAGTGTTGAAGATGAACTGTATATTTCACAGTATCAACTGTAAAACCAAACTATGTGCTTCCTCATACAATGGTGGGATAGGCATAGGACAGACATTTCCATTTCAAAAGGGAAAAGTAAGGAAGAAAGAAGATGTAATGGGTACCAACAAGTCCCAAATCTAGAAGATGGTAAGGCTTGGGAATAATCCCCTTTGGTTCCATTCACAGCTCTTCAGGACTACTGGAGAAGGTGGTTCTGATTCCACCTTCCATACTCACTGGAGAAGTGGCCCCATGCCCACGGCTCAGCTTGGTAGGGGTCCTGTTTCTCATGTTCTGTAAGGCAGTGCTTGAGCCCCACAGTTTTGGTTAGCACCACCCTCCTGGCTTTAGGCAGAGATTATCTAGCCTGCTGAAAGCAAAGCAATTTCACCCTCCCTGCTATTGAAACCCAAAAGGCAGACCAGATAATTTCTGAATTGTCCTCAAGGTTATTCTTCCATTGCTTTGCAGAATAGAACATGTCCACAGTTGAATAGCTCTATGGTCCTGCTCTATAAATCTAGGAAGTACAACAGCCTCAAAAATCTTCCTTGATTTTTCCCAGTCTCCTTCCCTTTTAGTTCAAACTAGCAGTTTTCCTGCTAGAATAGTGGATAATCTAAGTCCATAGTTCACATCCACATTAAACTCCTTATCAAACTGTTGCTTGGTCACAGACTTGGTGTTCTCTTCTGAACACATTTTCTGACTTTTGCCAATATGGACAGGCTGAGAAATGTCTAAACTGTTAAGTTCTGTTTTCTTTTGCTTAATAATTTCAACTTCAAATCATTTCTCTCTCCTTGCGTTTTACCCTAATCAGCCAGGAGGAACTGAGCTGCTCCAAAAACTCTTTGCTTAGAAAGTTCTTAAGATAAATATGCAATTTTTCTGCTGGCAAGTTCTACCTGCCACAGCACTAGAACACAAATGCAATTCAGACAAGTTATGTGCCACATTATAACAAGGATCACCTTTCCTTCATTGTCTAATAGCATGTTCCTCATTTCTGTCTGAAACCTCATCAGAATGGCCTTCACTGTCCACGTTTCTACCAGCATTCTGTGCATGACTATTTCTGTATTCTCTACAAACACAGAAGTTTTTCCTACAGATCTCTCTTCCCTTTCTGAGCCCTTTCCAGAATTGTTTTTAAAATTCCCTTCATGACAGTCTCAGCTTCTTCTATCATTTATTTCAAAACTCTTCCAGTCTCTATCCATTCCTAGTCCCAAAGCCACTTCCACATTTTTAGGTATTTGTTGCAGTAGCACCCCATGGCCTAGTAGCAATTTCTGTCTTAGTCAGTTTGAGCTGCTATAACAAAGTACCATAGACTGGGTAACTTAAACAGCATTCATCTATTTCTCACAATTCTGGAGGCTGTAAAGTCCAAGAACTTCAAGATCAAGGTGCTAGTAGAACTAGTTTCTGGTGAGGGCCCACTTCCTTATTTGCAGACAGCCAGCTTCTCATTCTATTCTCACATGGCAGAAAGCAAGCTAGCTATCTCTCTGTCCTCTCCTTAGAAAACTGCTAATCCCATTTATGAGGGTCCCATCCTCATGACCAAATTAGATCCCAAAAGCTCCATGTCCAAATACTGCTGCATTAGAATTAGGGTTGCAACTTATAAATTTTTGGTGATACTGGTACTCTGAAATATCTCTATTCACAAAAGGCACAGGACATCAAATGTATAAGGGTTATTTCCCTATACTAATCAATTTTGCAACAGTAGCTGGTGTCCTACAACTTAGTTCAATTCTGAAAATATCTACCTGGAAATTACGAAAATGAAATATTTCAAATTAAATTGAAATATAAAATTTTGACTCTGAAACTATAGAGCCTATAATTTTTCTAATGAATCATACTTCCAACATTGTTAGCCTGGAATTTATTTATACAACTTTGCATTCTCTGTAAACCAGCTGGAAGGAGAAGAATAAATATAATGCATGTTGGAATGACTTATCCCATGCTGAACTGAATGTGATTTGTCCTCAAAAGAAATGCAAAAGGCAACAAATATTGAAAAGAGACAAATGACATCTTTACTTAAATTATCTTTTGATAAACAAAAATCAAGTTAAAACATATGTGATGTTATATCTCAAATCCCATGTTTACTTTTTAAAAATTATTTGTAATTATTACATATTGTTGTCTATTACGCTTTCTTATTTAAGTTTTTCCAACATATTGATCAAAAGGGAGTCAAAATTCAATCAGGAATTCTCCGTGGGGAAAACAAATTGTATTTTTGTACAGATACATTATCTGGATAAAATTCTTAATGTAATATATTATTTCCCTGAAATTTAAATGCAGACTTTAAAATTCCATATTGGAGTTCCATTAACCTGCCAATTAATATAATAATTAACTCATTAGCTTAATGGTACTATAATTATCTGTTAGCTGTGATTGTACTATAATTCTTTCAAAGTCAATGCATAATGGTTTTATTTGTGCTCCCTATAAGTAATTTTCTTCCTATGCCCTTTTTACCCTGTAGGTTATGAGTACAACACAGAAAATTCCAATGACTAATTATCTAATCCCTCCCACACCTAGGATAGTCAGTTCTCTACAGCTAGGGTACCTCTAATAAGACAATGCAAGAAAATGTGAAAGAAGAATCCTCAAAGTGGTTTTCTATCTGATTATATATTTTTCCCGACCTGGAGTGGAACTCCACACTTTGTCTTGGGGGTTCTCAGCTTCCCAGATGATGTTGCTATGCAGTTTAAACAGCAGTGTCATTAATAAAATATGATGGGTTAATAGCCTTCTGTCAACTTTCTGAGTGTATCTCTCACCTGCTTTTTTGATGTACTAAGCATGTTTACTTGACTGGTTTGGCAATCTAATACTAGTTTTTGGACAAGAAAAAAATACTAAAGATTGATTCACCACATTTTCCCCTTTTATTTTTAGTTGCCATGTAAGGATTGTACATAGTTATGAAATACGGAATGATATTTTGATACATGCAGACAACGTGTAATGATCAAATTGGGATAACTAGCATGTCCATCACCTCAAACATTTATAACTTTGTGTTGTGAACATTCAAAATCCTTTCTTCTAGCTTTTCAAAAATGTACACTCAATTATTGTTAACCATATTCACCCAAAAGTGCTACAAAACACTAGAAATACTTCTCCCCATGTAACTGTGTATCCATTAACCAATCTCTTGCACTTCTCCCCAATCCCCAACCTTTTCCAATCTCCCATAATCACAATTCTACTTTCTACTTACATGAGCTCAATTTCTTTTAGCTCTCACATAAGAGTGAGAACACATGATAGTTATCTTTCTGTGCCTGACTTATTTCATTTAATATAATATCCTCCAGGCTCATTCATGTTGTTGAGAATGACAGAATTTCATTCTTTTACAGATGAATAATATCCATTCTGTATACACATATATCATTTTCATTCATCTGTTGATATACACTTAGTTTATTCCATATCCTGGCTAATGTGAATAGAGTGGTTCAGCACATTTTAACATAAAGAAAGGCTTCACATAGGTACTTGGGGACAAGGCTAAACCATCAGCAAAGGGTCCAGCCTGCTGTCTCTTAAGAAGTAGTGCAGACATTCCCAGTAACTATTTATTGAGTGAGTTTAAATGCTTACTGCTAAATATTTATCTTGTTTAACCCTCTGATCTCACAGCAACTTTTCAATTTAGGTATGATTATTTATTTCAATATTACAGATGAGACTTGGATAGGTGATATAGTTTTCCCAAAATCATAGAGCTAGTTAGACAGACATCTTGGAAAGAATTATGGATTTTAGGTTTCTGTCTATATATTGATATCTATGTCCAATCAAGTTCACATTGAGGGGAATCAAGTCTGTTTAATTTCAAAGTCCATATTTTTGTTCAAAGATCATTTTCCTTTCCTGTCTCCTCCAACACACACACACACACACACACACACACACACACACACCCCCCACAATGCATTACTTAAAAGATCAATAATCATAGAGAGACCATTTTTCTTTGTAGTCAAGATGGAGCCAGCGGCATTAGAAGAGTAAATTTATTTTTGACAATTTAGTCATAAATACATAGTTGGTATAAGGGGCCTTAGACTGGCAACGAATAGCCAAACTAACTCTTTTATTTTATATTTCACAGACTGAGAGACAAATTTCTACAGTGTTAGGTCCTCAGCAGTAAATTTGCAGATTCTTTAGCTTTGCCCTGATTTGATGTCTTCGTTTTAAAAATAAAAGAATATTAGCTAATTAATTCAGTTGGCTGGATACCAGTGAGTGTATCATCTTCATATCTGGCCACTGTAACAGGCTACATTATTAAAGACCTAAGGAGATGCACCTGAAATTGAGATGACTCAGAGCAGACCAGTAGAGACCATATTTATAGGACAAATTTAGAATGCCTTGATTTATCTAAGCTTCCTCCGCTTCCAGATATAATTTATTATATCAGATTGTCTTGGTGAAGAGTACTCTGGTAGACCTCACTCTTAGTTCCACACAAGAGGAAACTCAAATGCAAAAAACCTAAATAGCATATTTTTAATCATTCTGAGAAACAAAAGTAAACAGTATCTCTGCTGGACAGAGCTAGTGAGTTCCTCCAGGGATGAAATGGTGACATTCTTACTACCATCAGTGCTCATGACCCCAGGCCTTAGCAGCTATGACAACATGGATGGGTCCTGGCTGCAGGGGTGCCTTCAAATTGCATTGGAGATATAGCTTCTACGTTTAGCATTGACAGTGATTTTTTTTTAAGTCATTGTGAATAATCAGAACATAAATGAGAAACAGGTTAGTCAAAAGGAATGGTGTGTGTACAGCAGGAAAGTATACAGCTGAGACTCTGACTGTAAAACGCAAAACATGCTAAGGATTTAGAAAAGTTACCAAACTGCTCTTTCTCTCAGTATTCTCACCTTTCTATCATCAAATACATAGGACACTAGTGAAGATGATGAAATCTCGGCCACTGGGCTGTGTGTTTTATAAACTAGTGCTCTAAAGATAGTAGCTGTATTACTAATATTACAATAATATGTCTTATAGCCTTGAGATAAACTACAGAAAGGCTGGAATTCCCTAGAATGGAGGGAGCCACAAAACACCAACCTGTGAATATAATTGAGTTGTCATTATTTACTCCAATTTAGGTAAGCTAAGATCTACCGTTAAATAAATTGGCCTGTTTCTGCTAAAATAAGAGTTTAATCTATTGGGTTTTTCCTAGATGGTATGTCTCCAATGTCTTGTTGTTGTTGTTATGCTTAATCAGGTCTGTATTCTGGGTCCTCTAATGTGAGTGAACATTTCTAGTGACTCAAACAAGGTATCTCTGTGTCAGTTAGAAACCATTATGGTCTAACAGCAGTTAAGTGTAGGTTTTTTAATGAAGCAAAACTGTTTCTCCTGTTCCTTAAGTGCCAAGTGAAATGGCTATTGGCTAAACTCAAGTTAATGAAGTAGGACCCACGTGATTACATATGTGCTAATGAAATCGTATGTCAGTGAAAAACAGAAATGCTGTGAAATCCTACAGAATGCCATTGATAAGATAGGTTGAATGGATTCCTTCCTTGGAATCAAGTTTCCTGTAAAGCACGAGGTCATAGTGCTCACATGGCCTAACAGCCTGTAAAGATAAGTTTGTGGTAGAAACTTGTATTAGAAAAATGCTGTGGGAAGCTTATCTTCTGCAAACCACAGGTGGATAGAAATTTTTGATCATCTGTTACTGGGTCATTTGAAAGGAAAAAAAAATGAGACATCAAGAAGCAGTTAAGTCAACACCAAAGCAAATTTCTGCAGTTGCCCTTGGATAAAAACACAAACTGTTGTGCTAACTCTTCCAAAAATGGTTATATTCAGTATTTATCAGTGACCTCTGGGTATGTCGATGAGCTAATAGCAATTTCCTTCAGAAAACACTTCACACTTGCAAGTCTAAGTGATGTCAGAGAAGCAATACAGATATATCATAAAAAGCTATCATCCTATCAGTTGAAATTACCTCTTCAGGAGAGAAAAAGTACTCAAATGCAATGTTTCATCTCTGAACTCTCTCTTTTTCCTCATTAAGAAATAGAAGATCAAACATAAAATATCTGCTTTTTAGGGGGTTGATTCTATATGTGTTCCTGTGTGACTGTGTAAATAGAAGTTGAAGCATTTATCAAATCTAAATTTAAGGCAAAAATTAAACAATTCCCTCTTCTCCATAGCCTTTTACAACCTCCTATTCCTAATTAGAACAGTCAAACACCTTTCCTTAGATGCTGGACCATCTCGATCTGCTGTCTGGAATTTAAAATTATGTTTCCAGCTTCTAGGAGTGCTAAGTGAAGACGTCTGTCAGTTGCCAGCACTCGCTGGAGGGTCGACTTAGTTTAAAGAAGAAAATTTTGTCCATATTTATGCCTCCTTTCAGAGGCAGGCTGCATCAAGACTGTAATAGTCCATTTTCATACCGCTATAAAGAACTGCCTGAGGCTGGGTAATATATATATAAAGGAAAGAGGTTGAGTGACTCACAGTTCAGCATGGCTGGGGAGACCTCAGGAAACTTATAATCGTGGTGGAAGGTGAAGGGGAAGCAGGACACCTTCTTCACAAGGCGGCAGGAAGAAAAAGTGCAGAGGGAAGCGGGAAGAGCCCCATATAAAACTATCAGATCTCGCGAGAACTTGCTCACTATCACGAGAACAGCATGGCCAAAACTGCCCCCATAATCCAATTACTCTCCACCTGGTCTCTCCGTTGACACATGGGGATTATGGAAATTACGAGGATTACAATTCAAAATGAGATTTTGGGTGGGGCCACTATATTAACAACCAATCAAAATGCGGGTATAAAAAGCACCTCCTCACCCCAACTCTGAGGGAACATCCCAGCTTCAGACTTCCCTGTGAGTTTGATCTATGTTGGAGATGCATTGCAGCCCAGCAGCTTTGACCTGATCTGGCTTTTGCACTTTCCTTTCCGCAGTCGTTAATCTTCAAAACACTCCTTAGTAAATATCCTGGGTGCTAATCTCCATCTTGTAGGCTGTCTCCTGGGAAAACGACGTGAATCTGTAACACCTTCTTTGCACTTTCACAGAATTTTATGGTATTTATGTTTCTATCAAAATAATCCACTGCATTTTTATAATGATTTATGTTTTCCTATATGTTGACTAGTTTAATTTTCCTAAAGGCCCTGTGAAGTATGACTATTCTTCTCATATGCCAAATGAAACTTACAGAGGTTAAGAGCTTGTACACTGGCAGAATTCAAACCAAATGTAGTAGTATTCTGTGCACAATGAAATCACTCATATCCCACAATATTTGACCTTCTGCACGTTCATTTCTCCCCTTAGGAAAAAGATCACACTTCTTTCATTTTTGTATACCCACTGCTGTGTTCAGTACCTGACCAAGATTAGGTTTCTCTCTTTCTGAATTTTGGGAACTTGGGAAAGTTAATAACCTGGTTCATTGAAAGTATGAAAATTAAATTTTATTAAGATTAAAAAACTACCTCAAGGTTACATACTGGGTAATTTATGAAGTGGTTGTTCGAAACCAGTTCTATCAACTACAGAGATGGAAGAGAGAAAAAAAAGGCAGAAAAAAATAAAGAAATAAAAATAAATGAGGGGAGAAATAATTTATAAAATATATATGTTTGAAAATATATCAAACCAATCTCTAAATCTTCAAACAAAAGAGAATCTTAAATCTTTAGTTGATCATAAGCTTCAAGGAATCTTCATCACTTCAATTCTTTACCTCTTTTTGCTGAAGATGTCCATCTGTCTGGAAAATATGTTTCTTCCCGGATTTCAAGATACAGTGTTGTGGTCGCCACTGATTGATTAAAGACACCAGAATCCAATTTGCAGGAGAGTTCTTACTTCCTCATTAAGTCCACATCACCATTAAATGCTCACTGTCAAGAATTCTTATCAGGCTTTTAGAGCTTTTCCGCACTGCCTGTAAGGTACTCACAATGTTGGAGATTAACAATAAAGGCACTTTTATGTCTACAGGAGTAGTTATGGCCAACAGTAGAAATGCACTTTCCGGGATAATTAAGACAATTATCCATGAGATCAATTCTAGGTAACATAAAGGTCATTCCCATTGCAGGTTTTCCCAGTGAGGTACCCTACGCACTCCAAGTGGGGATAAGGGATCTAATGGAAAGATTATATATCAGATCTGAAGTATCATTTATGCAGCCTTCACAGAGATAATAAAAGTTGGTCATTCATTAGAGATGTTTAGTTTGTGAGTACTGCTACTCTCTCTGCAGTATTTTCTATTCATGTATTCTTATTCTGCACACAGTCATTAAAGTGTGCTTACCTCCTCAAGATAATGACTAAAATGACAACTGAAATTTGAATTGTGCTTAGATTACTCTGAAAGAGGATTTGAGAAAAAGTTACAATTCCCCTCACCAGGTGTTTTCAGCAAACCAAGAATAAGTCTTTCTAAAGAGAAATACTACATTTGATATTGTGGGTCCTCATATTTAATCCCTAAACACCTCAAAGAATAGTGCTTGAGCATAAACAATTATTGAGAATTCCTTAATACTCTTTCAAAAACAACAATCTACAACATCAAGAGAGTTAAACCTATATTATTACATTGAATGGATTACCAGCAAAGAAATTCATTGTTAGTGTGCTTGGGAAAGGCTTGCTGAGCAAGTCAATACATATCAGCAATGTCAAGTTTTATGTACAGTACGGGATTAACAAGTTCATTTTCTTATTAAGCAAGCATATATTATGAGCCTTCAAAATAACAGAAGTTATGCTAAGCTTCAATAATTCACAAATGGTAAGAAAGAAACTCATTCCCTTTATATACTCATTCACACACTCATATATTAACCATTTTGTTTAGAATGAATTGAGTGACTGCTACTACAGAGGCAGGCACTATTTTGGTGAGCAAGATAAAAAGTATTAGTGGAAACAGAGTTTCATCCTAATAAAGGGGGCGATTTATGAAAAATAAAAGTATGAAGTAAAAGTGTCTTCTCCATAGTGAATGACAATAGTTTTAATAATTATAACAACAATAATAATATACAGTTGGCTCTCTGTATCCATGGGCTTCATATCCACAGAGTCAACCAATAGTGAATCAAAAATATTTTTTAAATAATGGATGATGGCTGGGTGTGGTGACTCACGCCTGTAATCCTGCCACTTTGGGATGCTGAGGTGGGTGGATAACCTGAGGTCAGGAGTTCAAAACCAGCCTGGCCAACACGGTGAAACCCTGTCTCCACTAAAAATACAAAAATTAGCCAGGCGGGGTGGTGAGCACCTGTAATCCCAGCTACTGGGGAAGCTGAGGCAGGAGAATCGCTTGAACCCAGGAGGTGGATGTTGCAGTCCACTGCACTCCAGCCTGGGCAACAAAAGTGAGACACCATCTAAAAAAATAAATTAATTAAGTAAAATAGTAATAATAATAATGGATGGTTGCATCTGTACTGAACATGTACACACTTTTTTCTTATTGCTAGTCTCTAAACTTAGATTATAACAATTATTTACATTGTTTTAGCTATTATAAGTACTATATAAATGATTTAAAGTTTACAGGAGGTATACATGGATTATATGCAAATATGATGCCTTGTTATATAAGGGACTTGAGCATTCATGGATTTCGGTATCCTCAGGATGTGCTGGAACTAATGCCCCAGAAATACTGAGAGTGAGGATATAATTATAATTAATATTGACTATGTATAAGAAATATCATATATATAATGTGATAATTACAATGAATTTTTATTATAAATGTTGTGATAAAGGAAACACAAGAGGCTGTGGGACTATAGAAAAGCAAACAAATAAATTGTGACATTTAACCTGAGTCTTTAAGCACCACTTTTTCAAAGAAACAAGGAATTATTGCAAGGAGAAATAAATAGCCAGATGAAAGCTAAGAGGTCCAGAAAAACTGGAGAGTGAGTGGAAGTCCTAGTAGCTCAGTAAGATCTGTCATTGTATCTACTCCTTCACAAACACGTTAACCCCTTGACTTGCTTTCTTTCTATTGTACTCATTTGGTAAATATCCCTACCTAGAATGCACCTCATGACTGCACTAAGCAATGATCTTCCCTGCAGAGAAGCACAAGTGTGATAAATAGTCTTTAATTTTGTGATCATAAATGCCAAATTAATGCAATATTGCTCAGCAATCCGACTATACACTTCTACTATTTTTTCTCATCCTACTCTCCTTAATTACTTCACACATTTCCATCACTCCTCAAAACTCCTACACCAATCTTCTTATCCTAACTCTCAGCTAACCATTTAAGTCATAATCCACTAATAAAATAGAACCAAAGAGACATTTCCTTCTATTTGCACCCCATAAACAACCAACATGCTCTGTACTGGAATTTGTCACCCTCCCTTCTGTTTCTTTGAATAGAAAATCTCTATCAAAAACTTCATCAAAAGCCAACCCCTCCACCATGCTCTGAGTTTTACATTCTCATGGATTCAAAGAGAATCTCTTTGTACCAAGTTGGGTGAAAAGGCACTGATTATTTGCTAAATGTCAGGAACTGGGCATTCAGCAGTAGTCCAAATCAACTTAAAATGAAAAAAATTAGACAAGTCTAGTTGTGTGTGGGTATTTCTGGGTGTACGTGTGTTCGTGCAACTGTGTATTGTAATCAGTTTTCTTAATTTCCTGTATATTATGTTTTAATGTCTTAAATTATCTTTCTGGATGGAGAGAAACTGCCATTCCTGTGGCTAATCAGTTCTTAGTGGTAGCAACAGGTCCAGCTGGGAGTGTGTCTTTGATGTGCAAATTAACCAATGCAGAGACACAGATCTTATTTGTCTCTATACTCCAAGAGGCAATATTCCTCTGCCTTAATCATCCCAGGGCCAGCTGCCAGGCAACTAGAGGTTACCCTTAGAGTTCAAAGTCTGCCAAAATTATTCAAACTAGCCAATCCTATCCTGTTCATCCCATCCTCATTGACTTTTCCACAAAAACCCCAACAAGGACAGTTGCCTGAACCTTCCCCTCTCTGGTGTCTTCTGCCTCTGAACCATCCTGTTATCTTTTCAATGATGCCCTCTGTGTTCGTCTGTTTTGCAATGCTATAAAGGAATGTCTGAGACTGGATTACTTATGAAAGAAAGAGGTTTATTTGGCTCACATTTCTGCAGGTTATACAGCCCAACACCAGCATCTGCTCAGCTTTGGGTAAGGCCTCAGGAAGCTATCACTCATGGTAGAAGGCCAAGGAAGAGCAGACACATCACCTGGCAAGAGAGAGGGAGCAAGAGAGATGCCAGACTCCTTTAAACCATCAGATCTTGTGGTAACTAATAGTGTGAGGGGAGGGCACCCAGCTATTCATGAGAGATTCACCCACATAACCCAAACACCTCCCACCAGGTCCCACCTCCAAGATCGTGGATCACAGTTCAACATGAGCCTTGAAGGGGACAGACATTCAAACTGTATCACCCTTGAGTAGCTCACATCTCTAGGACCTGTGAGTCTCATAAACTTTGTTTTCCTGTGACCACATGTGATGGCTGACCATTTTAGAAGAGAATACAAAAAAGTATATAAAGAGAGATACCAACAAAAAGTAGGAATACCAATAATTTTCTCTAATACTAATGTTCTTCTCACCCTCACACCTTTGTACAAATCCCTATTAGAGCAGGTTCACTTGTAGATGTATATTTACCATGATGCTAATGAAGATGAAGTTTCAGGACCTCTCATGTGCACAGACTTTACTAGCACCCAATGGACCCTAACCTATGTACAAATTTAATTTTGTATTTACAGTTTTGCATTCATTTTTTAAAGGCAATCCCTCAAAGTGAATAAGCCTCAGGTCCCGCAAAACCAGGATTTGCATGCTTCTGTGATATACATGCTCATGTATCCACAAACCTATAACTTTGATTGAAACCAGATTGCACTGTGATATTGCAATATCTGACTGATTCAGTCAGATATTCTCTTGTGATCTGAAATAGAGACATGTTGACTTAATTAGCAAGTGTTGAATACTAGAATATTTTAACAAAATGTAATTGTTAGAACAAGTTTGCATTTACAGAAAAATTGTAAAGATAAGTACAGCTATAGTTTCCCTCAACCTCACACCTTACTTTCTGTATTATTAAAATCTTACAATAATATGGTATATTCATTACAATTAATGAACCAATATTGACTCATTAGAGTTAACTGTAGTCCATACCTTATTCGATTTTCCTTTGTTTTTACTTAATGTCCATTTGCTGTTTCAGGATCCTATTTAGGATGCAACATCCCATTAGTTGTCATGCGTCCTTAGGCTTCTCTTGGCTATGAGGATTTCTTAGATTTTTCTTGTTTATGATAACCTTGATATTTTTGAGGTAGCACTGGCCAAGTATTTTGTGGAACGTCACTCTACTGGGATTTGTCTGATGCTTTTCTCATTAGATTGGGGTTATGGATTTTCTTTGCAGGGAAAGGCCACAGAGATAAATTGCTATTTTCACCACTTCATATCAAGGGTACATACTAGCAACGTGACTTATCACTGTTGATGTTGAACTTGATCAGCTGGCTGAGACAGTGTGTGTCAGGGTTTTTCACTGTAAAGTTTTTCCTCTTGCACCTTTCTGTGCTGTACTTTTTGGAAGAAAGACACTCTCTGCAGCTCACATCTAGGAGATATGCTTTCTTTCTTTGAGGGTAGAGTAACTACACACACTATTCTTCTGCATTGCAATTCTCTGCATGGGATATTTCTCTCTTTTCCCCCGTTTGTTATACAATCATTTATATCAGTATGGGCTCATGAATATTGATTTTATGCTTTATGTTATAATATAATACCTCTTTATTTTGTTGCCCAAATTGTTCCAGCTTTGCCCAAATTATTTTGTTTCCCAAAGTGTTCCTGCTTTCAATTGATGCCTGTGTCCTGGTGATGAACCCGCAACATTGAGTGTTGTTGGTTGGTTGGTTGGTCGGTTGTGAACACATCCTTATTTCCTGGAACCACAAGATGCTTTATCTTGTATATTCTCTGCCATAATTCCAGAGTCAGCCATTTCTTCAAGGATCTAAGATTCCTTTGCGTGGAGAGACCAGAGTTAGTAACCACAATCCTGGCCCTAGATGGGCCCATTGTTACTGGGGTATAGTTCATTTTAGGCCACTCTGCTAAGAGAGAAACGAGATACATGTGTGTATACTAATTCATATATACAAATATATATGTATCTGTTCCTATATTCAGCTAAAAATGAGTTTATACTGGTGCCTCCAACTTTAATCCATGCCACATAGATCATTCTAGTCTTTTCCCCCTTCTTTACCTGTAAACTTCTACTATAACAGTGAAAAACATGGCTCTTACCATCCACCATCTGTTTGTTTAATTTAGCTCTAGTATGTAAGCATAGCAGTATCAGAATTGTTGCCCACATCCCTGTGGGGAAAAAATTTTTATAAAGTATGTTACAATGCTTAAGTTGACTTTATCTTTAGTTGTAGAGATTCCAGTCATTTCCAAAGTTACTCAGGTAAGAACCATTTTTTCCCAATCCATTCAATTAAATTATTTTATATATTTGAAGTACTGTTAGATTGTTTTGTCATATTGTGCATTCTATCTATTTTTCAACCCTTTATATTTTAAAAAAATTGCATATATTAAATTTCACTCTTTGTATTGTAAAGTTCAATGGGTTATGAGAGATGCTTTGTGTCATGTATGCATAAATTAAGTATAATACAGAATAATTGCACTATCCTAAAATATCCTCAGTGCTTTACCTTTTATCCCTTCTCTCCTCCCAATGAACCAGTAGAATCCACTAAGATTTTTGCTATCTCTTAGATTATTCCTTTTCCAGAAGGTCATATAATAGGAATTATATAGTATGTAGCTTCTTCTTACTGTCTTTTTTTTTCCCATAGCAATATGCATTTTAGATTAATCCAGGCTTTTTTGTAACTTGAAATTTTACATCTTTATCACTGAATAATATTCCACTATATGAATGTTCCAAAGTTTGTTTATTGACAATTCACCTATTGAAAAATATCTTAGTTACCTCCGAGTGTTGGCAATAATGAAAAAGGATACTCTAAACATTTGTGTGCAGGTGTTTGTGGGGACATAAATTTTTTAATTACTTGGGTAAATAACTAGGAGTGTGATTGCTGGACTGTGTCATGTGATTATTTAGTATTGTGAGAACCTGACAACCACCTTCTAAGTGACTGTATCCAGCAACAATTAATGAGAGTTCCTGTTGCCTCAGATCCTCACCAGCAATTAATTGATAGTCATTTTTTTTAATTCTAGACATTCAAATTGTTACATAATTTTATTTTATTGTTGGTTGGTCTTAAAATTCCCTAATGACAAGTCATGTTGAACATCTTTTCACATGCTCATTTGCCACTCTCATATTTTTTTTTGCTGAAATATCTGTTCAGATCTTTTGCTCATTTTTAAAATGGGTTGTTTTCTTACTGTTGAGTTTTAACTGTTCTTTATATTTTTTGATACAAGTTTTATTGTCTTTAAACTGTCTTTTCATTGTCTTAAAATGTCTTTCACAACACAGAAGTTTTAAATTTTAATAAAGTGCAACTTATCCATTTTTATGGCTTTCATGGATTGTGCTTTTGGTATCGCATCTGAAAACATCACCAAACCAACAGTCACATAGATTTTCTCCTATACTGTCTTCTGAAAGTGTCATTGTTTCATATATTTAAGTATATGATTCATTTTATGTTAATTTTTCTGAAAAGTGTAAATCTGTGTCTAGTTATAATTTTTGGCATTTAGACATCAATTGGTCCAACACAATTTGTTGAAAAGACTTTTATTAGTCACAGTTCTCCAGAGGGACAGAACCATTAGGATATATGTATAAATAAAAGGGATTTTATTAGGAAGAATTGACTCACAGTATTACAAAGTGAATTCCCACATTAGGCCATCTGCAGGCTGGGGGAAGAGAAAACCGGTAGTGGCTCAGTCCAAGTCAAAAGCCTCAAAACCAGGGAAGCCAATAGTGCAGCCTTCAGTCTGAGGCCAAAGGTCTGAGAGCCCCCAGGAGGCTGCTGGTGCAAGTCCCAGAGTACAAAGGCTGAAGAACTAGGAGTCTGATATCAAGGGCAGAAGAAGAAGCAAGGCTCAGGCACAGGAAAAGAGAGAGCTAGAGAAGACTTAGCAAGCAAACTTACAGCCTTTCTCATCCTTGCTTTGTTCCAGCTGTGATAGCAGCCAATTGGATGGTGCCCACCCACACTGGGTGGTGAGGGTGGGTCTGCCTCTCCCAGTCCACTGACTCAAATGTTAAAGTCCTCTGGCAACACCCTAACAGACAAGCCCAGAAACAATACTTTACCAGCCATCTGCACTGCCATCTAGGCATCCCTCAATCCAGTCAAGTTGACAGCTAATATTAACCATCACAGTTATCCTTTCTCTACTGAATTGCCTTTGCTCCTTTGTCAAAGGTAACTTGACTATATATGTGTGAGTCTATTTCTCAGCTCTCTGTTCTGTTCCATTGATCTGTTTTTCTCTTATTTTGCCAATTACCACAGTGTCTTGATTTCTACAGTTTTATAACACCTCTTGAAATTGGGTGTGTATTCTAATTTTGTTCTCCTTCAGTATCGTGTTGAATATTCTTGGTTTTTTGCCTTTCCATATAAATGTTAGAATTAGTTTTTCAGTATCTACAATTTACTTTTCAGGATTTTGCTTAGGATTGCATGGACTCTATAAATAAAGTTGAGAAAAATTGATATCTTAAAAATACCTAGTCATCCAATCCTGGAACACAGAATACCTGTCTCTTTATTTCGCTTTCGTTTTATTTATTTTTTCAGAGTTTTGTAGTTTTCAAAATGTTGGTATTGCTCATATTTTGTTATATTTATACCTATTTCAATTTTGTGGTACAATTTTAAATGTTATTATTATTTTTATTTTAAATTTCAAATTATAATGATAAATTCATGCCATGCAAAAGAGGAATTAACTATTGTATATTGACCATTTATTTTGTGACCTTACTGTCTTCACTCATTAGTTTCAGGATTTTGCTGTAGTTGTTGTTGTAAATCCATTGGTGTGTTCTACACAAATAACTATGCCATTTTGCTAAAGAGACAGTTTTACTTCTTCATTTTGATCACATATCTTTTTTCTTAATGGACTATTTAGTCGTTCTTTTCTTACTTTCCAATCTCAGGCAGAAATATCCAGTTTCTCATCATCGAGAATGATGTTAACTGTAGAGTTTTGTTTAGATGTTCTTATCAATTGAAGAAATTCTTTTCTATTCCTTATTTGCTGAGAGTTTTTATCACGGGTGGGTATTATATTTTGGGAAATGTATCTTCTGCATCAATTAATACAACCATATGATTTTCTTCTTTAGCCTGTAAATGTGGTGGATTACATTGATTGACTTTTGAATTTTGAACTAGTCTTACATATGTGAAATGAATCCCATTTGGTTGTGGTATATAATTATAATTCTATTTATAAATATGTGGATTTGATTTGTCAATATGAGGAGATTTGTTTTCTGTTAATGAGAGATATTGGTGGGTAACTTTTCTTTCTTATCTTTATCTGGTTTTGATATTAGGATAATCTTGGCTACATAAAATAAGTTAGGAAATGTCCCCATCTGCTCCTGTTTTCTGGAACAATGATAGAGAATTGACATTATTTCTTTCTTAAGTATTTGGTAAAATTCATAAGTATTAGTATAACCACATGGATCTGGTATTTTCCTTTTTGGGAGGTTATTAATTGTTGATAGGTGGTGAAAATTTAAATATCAGAGAGAGCGCACCAGAGTCAGCAACACAGTACCGAGACATATTCTATAAATTGTTATGGAGAAGAAAAAATAAAGCACCTCACATTGGGATATGTTCTCCAAATAAGAGACTAGGACATATATGCAGAAATAATATATCATAGAGGGATGGCAGGAAGGAAAGGGAGAGAATGGCAGATAAAGAGAGCATGCTACCTTATCCCTTTACAAGATCAGATAATAAGTTAATGTGAAAAAGAAAGTGAGTGAGAGAAAGTCCTAGACCTGAATCCCTTTTCTTTCCAGTTTCAACCAATTTGAGTTTGTTTCTTTTCCTTTCTTCATAAAAACAGGATAAAAATAATTATTTCATGGATTTTTGATGAAGAGTAAATGCATAGATAGACAGAGAGAGAGAAATAACACTGAATATACTACAAGTATACATTTTCCATGTTCGGGACCAATAAATGATGCTTTTTTGAAGAGATATTTATCAAATTTACTCTAAAAGAGATAGATGTAACTTCTTAGAATATGTTTTCTATGTTCTCAGTCAAATATCATATAATCGTGTATATGAAAAAATTTAGGCACAGTAAAATCAGTATTTCCAGGCAACTGTTTAGGTTCTCTGAAAGCATCCCAGTGTAGTTTTATAAAAAAATAATTTTTGTATGGATTAGCTAGTCAAATAACAGTACAGATTACATGCAAGGCTTTAAATTTTTTAAATATATTACATATTTTAATTTCTAACAGTATTATTCATCAAAACCTGTCACCTAAAACTCCTATGTGTTTTGTTTTTACATGCTACATTTGGAACATTTAAAACTTCCCCATTTTAAAAGCACTTATTTATTTTGGGGGAGGCTGTGTATATATAGAGAGAGTCTTGCTCTCTCACTAGACTGGAGTGCAGTAGCGTGATCTCAGCTCACTGCAATCTCCACCTCCTGGGTTCAAGCAATTCTGCTGCCTCAGCCTTCTGAGTAGCTGGGACTACTCAGTGGTGCACGCCACCACACCCAGATAATTTTTGTATTTTTAGTAGAGATGGGGTTTCACCATGTTGGCCAAGATGATCTCAATCTCCTGACCTCATGATCCACCCGCCTCAGCCTCCCAAAGTGCTGGGATTACAAGCGTGAGCCACCGCACCCAGCCAGGATTCAGTTATTTAAGGTTTTTACTGTAACCTTGCATCCTAATGGTCTGATGCCCACTTAAACATTTTAAAATGGTTTGCTTGTTTGTTTATAATCTATATTTTAGATTCAGAAGGTGCATGTGCAGGTTTGTTTGTGGGTATATTGTACAATGCTGAGGTTTGATGTACAATTGCTTCTATTACCCAGGTACTGAGCATAGTACCTAACAGTTAGTTTTTCAACCCTTGCCCTCTTCGCTATCTCATTCTTCTAGTAACCCCCAGTGTCTACTGTTGTCATCGTTATGTCTATATCAGCACTCAATGTGTAGCTCCCACTTATAAGTGAGAATATGCAGTATTTGGTTTTCTGTTCCTGCATTAATTCACTCGGGATAATGGCCTCCAGCTGCATCTATGAGGTGATGGTCTGTTAATCATGTCTTTCTCTATATATTAATCCTAATTATATTCTCGGCATGTATTACCTCTGACTCCTAAATAACTTGAAGAGAGAATTTCCAAAGAATGATCAATAGTGAATTCAATCAATTTGTAAGAGTTTTATATGAAGACACTATTTAGAACTGCTTTCCCTCATTAGGCAGTAGTTATTGATAATATATTTTTTATGTAAGATTAAATTTGCTATGTGATAAGCAGCATTATGGCTACAGAATGTAATTTTTTCTTCAGAAGTACCTGTGATCCCATTACTATTCATTGAGAGTTTTGAGTAAAGGCTATTAGCCTCCTTGTAGCGTGAAAATGTAGGATTATTGAGGAAGGATGACTCGTTTATGAATTCTGCTATTCAACAGACATATATTTTTGCAACATTAACAGCTGCTCAGTAATTAAGACATGGGCTTTGCTCTCATGGAGCTTTAAGACTGCTAGGTGAATGTGGCTTAATAAATACATATTTGGTCTCTGCCCCCTTTCCTGACACAGGGGTCTTATATTCCTTAGCATTTCTTGGGTAATAAGGAGGATGTTTTGTTCTAGTGAGGCAACTCTTGGTGGGTTCCTGGATAGCTTCAAGATGGGAGCTGGTTACCAGAAGGTCCAAGTCACGCTCAGATTGGAACTTTCGGCTTCAACCTGCCACTGCCCTTTCCAGGGAGGGAAGGGGGCTAGATATTAAATTGATAATCTATGGTGCCTAGATGATGAAAACTCCATAAAAATCCCTAAACTATTGTGGGATCCAGAGATCGTCCAGTTTGGTGAACACATCCATGTGCGAGGAGGATGCACAACCCAGTTTCATAGGGACAGAAACTGTTGTGCTTGAGGCTCTTCTGGACCTCACTTTATGTACCCCTTCATCTGGCTATGTATGTATGCTTTGTAATATCCTTTATAACAAGTCAGAAAAATGTTTTCCTGAGATGTATGAGCCATTATAGCAAGTTACAGAACCTGAACAAGAGGAATTACTAGAATTGCCAATTTGTAGCAATTTGGTCAAAAGTATAGTTGACAACCTGGGACTTGTGATTGACATCTGAAGTAGGAAGGTAGCAGTCTTATGGGACTGAGCCTTTAACTTATAGGGTCTGCACTGACTCAACATGTAGTGTCAGAATTTAGTTAAATTGTAGGACACTCAGTTGGTGTCCATTGAAATTGGGAGAATTGGTTAGTGTGGGGGTCTATCACACTTTGATGTCAGAAGTAAAGTGATAAAAAGAACATGTACAGAAAAACAGAGTTTTGTTTTTTTCTTTAGTGAGACTTATGCATGAATAGGAAACTTTGTAACAATATCAAATAAAATGAAAAAAATAGCAGTGAAATTTACTCAGAAGCAGGGTGAAAAAATTTTGCCAGTTTAGGGGGAAAAAGCTGTGGAAGTTTTCCTAGAAGAGATGACATTTTAGTTGAATCTTGAAGAATAAGAAGTAGAAAATAAAGAGAAAAGGACAAAAATGAAAAAGAATTAGTGAATACAGAAGCAAAAAAAAAAATGCACAGTGTGCTCAGAGTTTTTATGCAGAATGTGTAAAGCAGAATTTGGTCAATACGTGTATCTGGAAAGCAGTCAAAAATGAGAACATTTGATACTTGACTGTATTATTTAGGGAATGGGTACCAGCCCAGGGTTTTCAGGGTTTGGTTAGCTTAGGGAGATTTTTGGTTTAAAATTTTCAGACTTGAGGAAAATCATAAGAGAATAATGTCAAAGAATATTATAGAGTATCCAGCATGAAATATCTCTACCTAATGACTGGACTAAGAATACATGGAACCTTGTGTAGTTCAGAAAAAAAAAAAAAAAAGAAAAAAAAGAAACTTCAGACTTCAGGCCAATATTCCTGATGAACATAGATGTAAAAATAATCAACAAAATAATGGCAAATCAAATCCAGCAGCATATCAAAAACTAGTCTACCTTGTTCAAGTAGCTTTTATTTCTGGGATACAAGATTGGTTCAACATATGCAAACCAATAAATGTGATTCATCCCATAAACAGAACTACAGACAAAAACCACATCATTATCTCAACAGATGCAGAAAGGCTCTTAATAAAATTCAATAATGTTTCATGTTAAAAATCCTCAAAAAACTAGGCATCAAAGGTATATACCTCAAAATAATAAGAGCCATCTATGACAAGCCCACAGCCAACATCGTACTGAATGAGCAAAAGCTGGAAGCATTCCCCTTGAAAACGGGAACAAGGCAAGCATGCCCACTCTCAACCCTTCTATGCAACATAGTCCTGAAAGTCCTAGCAAGAGCTATCAGGCAAGAGAAAGAAATAAAAAGCATCCAAATAGGAAGAGAGAAGGTCAAACCATCTCTCTTCACAGACAGTATAATTCTATATCTAATAAAACACCAAGAATATCCAAGCTGAAAGCCAAATCAAGAATGCAGTCCCGTTCACAATAGTCACAAAACAAATAAAATACCTAGAAATACAACTAACTAAGGAGGTGAAAGACCCCTACAACAAAAATTACAAAACACTGCTGCAAAAAAATCAGAGATAACACAAACAAATGGAAGTACATTCCATGCTCATGAATAGGAAGAATCAATATTGTTAAAATGGCCATAGTGCCCAAAGCAATTTATAGATTCATTGCGAACCATCAACCAAACCAAATGTTTGATATTCCTATCAAATGACCAATGACATATTTCATGGAATTGAAAAAAAAATCTAAAATGTATTTGAAACCAAAAAGAGCCCTAATAGCCAAAGCGATCCTAAGCAAAAAGAGCAAAGCTAGAGGCATCACACTACCCAACTTCAAACAATATTACAAGGCAAAAGTAACTACAACAGCATGGCATTGGTACAAAAACAGAAAAAAAACATATACCAATGGAACAGGTTAGATAACCCAGAAATAAACCTGCAGATCTACAACAATCTGTTGTTTGAGAAAGCTCAGAATAACAAACAATAAGGAAAGAACTCCCTATTCAATAAATGGTGCTGGGATAACTGGCTAACCATATACAGAAGATTGAAACTGGACCTCTGCCTTTCAACATATGCACAAATCAACTTAAGATGGATAAAAGATTTATGTAAAACCCAAAACTATAAAAAAAACGCTAGAAAAAAAGCTGGGAAATACCATTCTGGACATAGGTCCTGGCAAAGTCTTCATGATGAAGACTCCAAAAGCAATTGCAACAAAACAGAAAAAATAACAGATGGACTCCGATTAAACTAAAGAGCTTCTGGACAACAAAAGAAACTATCAACAGAGTAAACAGGCAGCCTACTGAATGAGAGAAAATATTTGCAAACTATGTATCCAGCAAAAGCTGAACAGCCAGAATCTATAAGGACCTCAAGAAGAAATAACAACCCCATTAATAAACTGGAAAAAGAACATGAAGAGACACTTCTCAAAAGGAGACACACATAAGGCCAACAAACATACAAAATGCTCAATATCACTAATCATTAGGGATATTCAAATCGAAACCACAGCAAGATACCATCTCACACCAGTCAGAATGGCTATTGTGAAAAAGTAAAAATAACAGATGCTGGTGAGGTTGAAGAGAAAAAGGAATGCTTACACACAGTCGGTAAGAATGTAAATCAGTTCTGCTGCTGTGGAAAGCAGTCTGGAGATTTCTCAAAGAACTTAAAATAGAACTACCATTTGACACAGCAATCCCATTACTGAGAATATACCCAAATATACATCATTCGACCATAAAGACACACGCATGTGTATATTTATTACAGTATCATCACAACAGCAAAGGCATGAAATTGATATGGGATCCTTAGGATGTCCCTTTGCCAGCTGGAAACCTCTGTGACTGGTGGCACCTCTGCTTGAGTTTTGCTTGCAACCACTGGCTCCTTCCACCCACTCGGCCCAGCAGGTTGCATTTGGCTTGTGCTACTAGTCCAAATCCCACACTTGCCAAGGACAAGCCAGGCATGGAATGGCAAGGGATGTGAGAGTGAGTGAGCATGGGGCCTGGCCACTGTGCACAGCCAAGAACTCTGGCTTCTGTGGCAGAGTGGGCAGCTTCCACATGCCACCATGAACCCGTGCTGCCATCAATCCCCCCTCAGAAGAGACACATCTAATTGCCATTAAGATAGGCATGATGACTGCTCTTAACTGCCTCATGCTGACAGGGGGCGCACTGTTTTGGGAAAAAGTCGGATCTCTCTCAGAGGCCTGTCAAGGGTCCCCATTAAAAGGAAGCCATTGTCCAAAGCTCTATTTGCAATACCATTTGGAGTTTGATGGCTTGAAGGCAAGAAGAGAAGAAAGCAGGTTCTTAAAAGATATGTATCAAAACAATACAAAGGGGTAAAGACAGCTTAAAAATCCTGAGGCTGCTGACACACCCAGATAACTGGTGATTACAGTTATGCCTGCTAAGACTTGGATGCATGCGGCTAGGTTTTGGTTAGCTCCCTTGATCTTTTTTTTTTCTAAATAAGGAAACTCTGGGTTATTGGCACCACGTTTACCCCCATCACCTGACAAGATTTGCAGGATAATTGCTCAGAACTAAAACATTGATCCAAATTTTTGTTTTGTTTTGAAAATCCCATGTAACTTAACATGCTAAATAATCTTGTTTACCTCTCTTTTGGATGTTTGGGGGTCCTCTGTAGCATCCTAAAGTTAGGAGTCAGGAAAGACAATTTTTAGGCTGCAATTTGATTTTGGAAAGCCTATCAAATATGTTAAAGATTTAAAACACTAGATATTATGAAAAATCATTCCAGACTACCATAAGCTATTTATGTAGCCAAAATGATGACTCAATTTAAAAAAAAAAAAAATCAAAAACCTTAACTCATTAAGAGGGAAGACTTAACTTTCCAACCTGTCTTTTGCTTCTTTTTTTCAGTAGCTTATTCAAAAGGCAAACAAAAATCTTTCATTATCCTTTACTACGACATGAAAATCTTACTCAAGAGAGAGAAAGCAAAATTTCAACTGTGCTTTAGTCTGCTATTAATGTCAACCCCAATTTTTAATAAAACATTTTAGAAAAATCTATCCAACCGTAATCAGTTTGACCATGAGGTGAGATTCTTATAACCCTTTTATAGCCCTTTAGAAATTTTTGTTAAATAGATCAGTGCCTTAAGAAAACTCCGTTGTGCTTTTATTTCAATGTTCAATTTATGGAAAAACCGAATTTTTGAATTTACCCTTTGGAAAAACCCTTTTGGAAAAACCCTTTTGAATTTAATCAGTATGTGCACATACAGAATGTCTTTTACAAGATTAATTTCTACAAACCTTCCACAACTTATTTAAACCTATAGCTTTATCTTATCTAATTTAAAACAATTCTTTAATCCTCTAAACAAGGTAAAAATTTACATTCCCATGCCTTCTTATAAATTATGCAGGTCAAATATTAGGCTGGCTAAATGCTTTAAGGTCATAAACTGCTTCTTTGGCTTTTGAAAATTGTTTGACATGCCCACTTTACAGTTTGATAAGGCTTGGGGACATATGGAGTTAACCACAATCTTAACTATGCTGGAAAAAGTGAGATCTTATCAACCTCTAGTACATAATTAAAATAACAGGGTTTACACCAAAATTAAAAATTACTAAGAGTTACTATTATAACATGTAACTGAGATGACTGAAAATAAGTGTACTTGCAAGGTGTGTAAGGAAAGTAAAATGTGTTTTTGGTAAAAGATTTTAAGAAGGCATGGAAACAGAAATATTGGCTTTGTTCCAATCCAGTTTCCTTTCATGGAGGTCTAGCTGTTGCACAGGATTGGAATAAGGTCCTGGGGTAACTGAAGGCATCTGGCCGAGGCCACACCTTGGCATTGCATGAAGGCTCCTAGACTGGCTCCAGTTCCTGAAAACCCATTATGGTGTAATATCATCTCTGTGCTTTGCAACAACATCCTTCACATTGTATGTAAAGAAAGGATAACACCAGAGAAAAAGACAGAAAGAAACATTGTATGTAAAGACATGATAACACCAGAAAAAAAGACAGAAAGAAAGTGCAGTGGGAAGGACTGGAGGTCCAAGTACCAACTGGATTGGAACAAAGCCAACATTTCCAACACCCAAGGGTGATGGAGGATTGCCAGTTTCCTCCCTAGCAAGCCCGTCCCCTGTGTCTTAAGTTTAGCAGCTACGACAGTTCTTTTAACAGGCCGACAGAGGCCCAGTGTTTTTCCTTCATTTTGGCTATTGTGGAGTTTAGGGACTCTGAAAAAAGGACAGAGAGCAGCAAGTCTGCTTTAACTCACACTTGTGCATATCCCTGACGAGCCCCTCCAAATGTCACAGGACCTGTAGGTTGTGGCTTTGCCAGTCAGGAACCTCTGTGGCCAGCGGCGCCTCTGCTTAAGTTTTGCTCACACCCGCTGGGATCATTCCGCTCACTCAGTCCAGCAGGCTGCCTTTGGCTTACACTATCGATCCCAAGCTTATGCCTGCCAATGCAAGCCAGGTGCAGAGTGGCAAGGGGTGTGTGAGTGAGTGAGTGTGGGGTCTGGCCACTGCACACAGCCAGGCACACCTGCTGCTGTGGCAGGGCAGGCAGCTCCAGGTGCCGACACAGGTGCCAGCTCCATGCAAGGCTGTGGCTGGACCAGATGTACTGTAAGTGGCTTTTGCTGTGGCCACCAGCATCTAGATGAGGTGAACACAGTGGCACCCAAAAGTACAGAGATGCCAGGAACTGCATATCCCCAAAGAGGGTGTTAGAGTGTGTCACTGCCATGGCTTGGGGAGCCCCAAGGTCTGGGCTCCCAGAAGGGCCACAGCTCTTCTCTCCTCATTGCCCACACTACTGTGAGAGGTTGGGGAGTGTTTTGTTGGGTCCTGTTTCAGCCCATTTGTGTTAAGCTCTTTCAGTCCCACCACCCTGCTCCAGCCTGCAGCTCCTGGGTTGACCCAGTCATACCACTGTTCCTGTCACATGGGGCAGCTGCCTACCACTGAAAAAAGTCAGGAGGGCTATGGTGTTACAGCAGCTCTGGCTTGGGAAACCCCAAGGTCTGGTGCCCCAGAAGGGTTGACACACTTTGCTCTCATAGTCTGGGAGTGTGTCACCGCCTGCAGCTTGGCCAGGAACATGGTACAGCTCCTTTCACTCCTGCCATTTGGTGGATCCAAAGGTCTTGTCCCACGTTGAGGAAGAATGAGGTTATGTGGACAACTGAAGGGTGAGCAAGGTGGAGAGGAGCTTTACTGACTGACAAAATGGCTCTCGGGAGACCCGAAGTTGGTAGTTACTATCTGTAGGCAAGTGTCTGAATTTGGCTGAGTCAGGGGTTTTTATGGGCTCAGAAGGGAGGAAGTGCTTGCTGATTGGTCCATGGGCATCCATGAGCAGGCCTGAAAAAAGCACCATAAAATTGGCCAAAAGGCATCAATGAAGTTCTTACTCCAGGTGGCAGACTCCACACAGAAGTGATAGCCCAGCCCCAAAGGCTTCAGGCTGTCTCTGGCTTGAAGGTGTGGTTTCACCAGAAACCTGCCCCTTCTTGCCTAGGGACCTGTCTCCCACCACCATCAACATGCCATCCATGGTGCCCAGACTATCTCTGTGCCAAGGGGCACCTGCATGTTCATGCAAAGCCACCCTCAGCCCTGGGGCCTCCCTTCTGCACTTGTCAGTGCCTAAAGTCTAGAGGGGGTCAAGAAGGCATATCAGCACTATCTCGAACATGCACACACCTGGCCAAGTCACAACAGCACCTGGGCTCAGCCACAACTTTGCTGCACACCAGAGCTGGCACCAGGAGCAGGGAGAGTCCAGGGAGCAGAAGCAGGCACTTACAAGCCTGCAGGGCTTCCTGATCCCCCAAGAGCACAGGGATGCCTGAATCCGGAGCCACAGCTGGGCAGCTGCAGCTGCAACCAGGAACATGGGCTTCTGCCCCAACAACTCAGTAGGATGTGGTGCTCCCGCTGGGATTACCTGTTTCTAGTCCCCATCAGCTCTACAGAGTGCATAGCCCTGGACACAACTATTCCACCGCAGCTGCATCATGGCAGCAACCACTCCACATGGTCTGCCACTGCCATTGGAATCAACCTAGATGCCTATCAATAGTGGACTGGTTAAAGAAAATGTGGTACACATACACCATGAAATATTGTGCAGCCAGGCTGGGTGTGGTGGCTCACACCTGTAATCTCAGAACTTTGGGAGGCCAAGGCAGGTGGATCACCTTAGGTCAGAAGTTCAAGACCAGCCTGGCCAACATGGTGAAACCCTGTCTCTACTAAAAATACAAAAAATTAGCTGGGTGTGATGGCAGTCACCTGTTATCCCAGCTACTCGGGAGGCTGAGGCAGTAGAATCGCTTGAACCCGGGAGGCAGAGGTTGCAGTGAGCCGAGGTGGCGCCATTGCACTCCAGCCTAGACAACAAGAGCGAAACTCTGTCAAAAAAAAAAAAAAAAAAAAAGAGAGAGAGAGAAAAGAAATACTATGCAATCATGATAAATAACAAGATTGTGAATTGACAAAGATAGCCAGCTAGAAGCAGATACTGAGCCCCACTCTCACAGAGAGAAATAGAGGGGGCAAGTAAATATAGCACCTTCAACAGAAACATCCAGGGATGCACATTGGGATTCATCATAAAACAGTTCAACCCACACAGAATGAAGAAAAGCAAGGCAGAATGACCACCCACTCAGCAGTGACATGGAGCTAGGGGAGCCTCTCCTGCCCAGGGAAGTGGTGAGTAAGTGAGCAACCCTGAGGACTCACACTTCTCCCACAGATCTTTGAAAACCTCTGGTCAGAAAATTTCCTTGTGAATTCTCTCCACCAGGGCTTGCAGTCTGACATGCAGAGCTATGACAGCCGCTCAGGCACATGTAGAGCCACCTCCATCATTGGGGATTATATTTCAACATGAGATTTGAGGGGACAAATACCAAAACTATATCAAAAGGCATATAAATACTATTTGCTGTGTTTTTTTACATGCACAGAGGAGTATATAGAGAAGAAATGAAGACCCAAAGAAGCATTCAAACCTGGGGGCTTATATACCATTCTAGCAAAGGGTAAAACATTGTAAGAAAAGACCAAGGAAGAAAAGTGTTAGTCTCTCATGGTGGTACATTATCAGATTATAATTATATTAGGGAAAGTAAAGAAAGATAGGGTTACTCTGTAAGATGTTGTTTATGCAGTCTCATCTCAGTACTGTTCCTATCTCTGCTGATAAAAGTTGTTCTTCCCTTTCTGATATGAGAGAGGGAAATACATTCACAAAGAAAATTTAAGCTCCACTTTTAGGCAGATAAGGGAAGGGTAGAGGGTACTTCTGTGCCTTTTTTCTTTTTTTCTACATTGCCTTCAGCTCAAAATAATCCTTATGCTAAAATGGCATATTTTGGGGTGGCATATTCTGCTTCTCTTCATGGTTTATAGATGATAGATCCAAAAACAGCACCAGAGTCTTCAGATTCCAAATGCAACAGTCTTCCCATTTCATCAAGCCTGAATAACTCTTCAAATTGGTTTCATGAGTTAGCTCCACTCATCAGCCATCTAAGAGCAACTGATGTTAAGCCTCTTACCATGATGACCATGGAAACGGATTCTGGAACATCAGTTTAGACTTGCTTGCATCAATTCCTCCTATCACCCTCCTATCATCCTTTCACCTCACCTATTTCCTGCGTGGACACTGTTATGAAGAGTAGAAGGACATTATCAACACTTATTAACAAAGGAAACAATTTATTATGCTGTTCTTTATGTTCAAAAAATTTAGAAAATGTATATTGAAAAAACAACCAACTTCTCCTTTTGCATCAAAGGACAGTTAATAATGTCAAATCACCAATTAAGAGAATGCATTTGAGAGCCTACATTTAATTGCATTCTTGTAAGTCACTTGAAATAAATAGAAATAATGAATGGGTTTAGTCACCACTTTTGTACTAAATTCCATTACTTGTAACTACTAAAAGATTCATTATCAACTGAGAGCTACATGAGCTATATTTATTTTAGTAATAGATCTGTGTTACAAGCTTACCAAATTCTCCTTTTCTAACTAATTTATTTGCATAAACATCAGATTATTGTCTAAGGAAAAAATGAAGACTCACAGGCATCTCAAATAAATATGAGTAAATGACTCTTTTTCTCAGTTTCTTCTCCTGTGCTAAGGTGAAGTAAAATTCAAATTTATTGGGCAAAATTAGCTATCAATGTGGTTAGCAAGTCTCATTAGAAATCTAAATGCAATTAATTTTATAAATTGAAAACTTCTCTACTGCTCTCCAAAATTCTTTTTTTTCAATGGTCATTCATCTTTATTTGACTTTCAGGCCATATTATTTTTTTAATTGTTATTTTTATTTATATATATATAAACATATAAGGTAAAAAGTGTAATTGTCCTAAAAGATCAACTTTTGCCTGAGGAATATAGCGGTATTTGGTGCTGTTCAAAGACCAGAAATGGCTACTTGCTGCTGTCAATCACTGATGCTTCTATATTAACTATAGTTGCAGGATTTTTTTTTAATTTCTTCTTCTGTGATTTTTCACCTTTTGATATTCTTGTAAGCCACCCTATCCATAACTGTAAGCCATCCTATCCATATCTGGGATTTACAGCACAAACTGAATTTCCTTTGTCATCCAGAGCACCATATATGAATGAATTAAGAATTTGATTTAACAAAATATTCCAGGAAATCTATAACTTTGGAGCACAGCCTGACTTGGGGCTGGTTGCTTTGAAAATAATATAACAAGAAAAAATTTCAACTGTTTTCACTAAGTAATGGGATAATCTTTTCTTCTTCTTCTTCTTCTTCTTCTTCTTCTTCTTCTTCTTCTTCTTCTTCTTCTTCTTCTTCTTTCTTTTTTACGTATGTATTTGTGGCTGGGCAGCTCTCTTTGTTGAATATTGTACTAAAGAGAAAATGCATTTGGTCAAGGTTATGCTACATACATACATAGGTATCTTATAGATGTGTCAATACACACAGCTCACAAGGCCACTTTCCTTAGGAGTATGTATGTTCAGACTAAAGCAAGCAGATGCTGCCTATCATTGAAACTTGGGTCTATGTGCACATATGTAAGTCTGACCTCCCATTAGTTAGTGATTTTGTTACAGGTAGTCAGATCGGCAATAAGCAGGGCAGGAGAGGGCTCTCCCCGCCACCCACTAGGAATGTTCTGTGATGGTTAGTCAACTACCACATTGCCTCTCTAAAAATGATAATTCAGTAGCCACGGAGAGACAATCTCCTGATTGTCCATACATGTTAACATTAAAAGTGTTAATTGAGGCTGGGCACAGTGGGTCACGCCTGTAATCCTAGCACTTTGGGAGGCCGAGGTGGGTGGATCACCTGAGGTCAGGAGTTCAAAACCAGCGTGACCAACATGGTGAAACCCCGTCTCTACTAAAAAATACAGTTAGCCAGGCATGCCGGCGCCCTCCTGTGGTTCCAGCTACTCAGGAGGCTGAGGCAGGAGAGGAGAATCGCTGGAACTCCAGAGGCGGTGGTTGCAGTGAGCCAAGATTACGCCCCTGCACTCCAGCCTGGGTGACAAAGCAAGGCTCCGTCTCAAAAATAAAATAAAATAAAATAAAATAAAATAAAGTAAATCGAATGAAGGCCCCAGGAAGAAGCAACTTCCTGGGCATGCGTGTTAAGAGATAAAAATGAAAAATGGCAAAGTATGATGTTTCAGGGGCACGTGCCACCGGAAAAGGGAAGAAAGCCTCGGATGGGCATGCGTATGACTCCCTAAGCACACTGCATATGCTCAATTCCCAAGGGTAAGGAGGGCATCCTGCATGCGGAGAAAAAGGCGAGCCCATAACGTCCTAGAATCAAGATTGAAGGATCTTTTTCTCTGCCCTTTTCTTCTCTTGGACCTTCAGGCACCCACTTGGATCTCTTCCAAGTGTTCTTTCCTTTGTTACCTGTTGTAAAGTCTTACATTTCCACTCCTGCCCTGAAACTTGCCTCAGTCTCTTTTTTCTGCTTTATGCCCCTTGGGCGAATTTTTTTTTCTGAGGAGGGAAGGACTGAAGTTGCCGTGGACCTGTATGGATTCGCTGATAGTGACTCGGGGTAATTTGGATCTCTTCTACCGGTAACAATTTTACCCCCTTTTTCATTTAATTATTTAAACACACCTACATAAACATACACACACACACCCCTTGCCCATTAAGAATGAGTGGAAGCAGTACACACTGATCCTTAAACTGAAAACTATTCTGTGTCGTAAGCAGTCTCTAACTCCTTACCACACTATTCTAATAAGACTGCTAATTAATATATATAGTATTAGAATTTAATTCTTAATCACATTTATTATTTCCTGCTGCATTGTGAGGCATCTCTTCTGGACAATGTATCTAACTGGTCACAGACTATAAAAGACGTTCTTCATACATTTAAGTATAAAATGATGTAATAACATATGAATTCACCATGCAAGATGATCAGATAACATTATGCCTACTTTAGTTTTTAAAGTATCTTTTCCAGGAGTCACTTTTACTGTTCTTTGAGCTTTCTGAGTTTTCTGTTAACATTTATTGAATATAAGCTGATGATTAGATCTTGTCAATAGGCTTTCATGAAAGATGTTTCTATATAAGTATGCAAATCCATTACTGAAACTCATTTGATCTAGTAGTAGTATCTTACAGTTACCAAATGCAGAGGGACATGGTTTTTCAAGTTATATAACAGAGGAAATGATGCAGTTTCATGCACCTAAACATAATTTTCTTTAAAAAATATTACCAGTTTTGTAATTTCCACATGTATGTTACCATACACAAGTTTTATGGATCAATTTAAATGCTAAAATCCACCTAATGAAAGAGATTTCAGAGATACTTGAATATATGTTAATTTAAGAATCTGACATCAGTCAATAGAAAGTTATTCCAGATATCGTACTTCTTATGATTGCATTAACATTCTGTTTTCTCCCATCATTCAAATACCTACTATCCAAATTCCTTGGTAAAATAATTGGATTATAGAATAACTTCATAGTTCTGTAAAATAATTTAATTGTCATAATACCTCTAGTTTCTCTGTGAAACCAAAGGTTTAATTTGCTTCTGTTGTAGCCTGATTTCTGCTTGACTTTTTAAGGTACTGATAGTCAATGGAGAAAAAGTAGGCGACATGTTAAAATGTCATCAAAGTAGCATTCTATTTTAAACAAAGACATATATTCTAATTCCAATGACAACGATAAAGCACTCCAGGGCGTGCTTTAATGGGCCATTAGTTTTCTTCTCGGGTGGTTGAAATTCTTTGGCCTATAGCCTTATGCTCCCCTGAGTCTCTGGGCCTCTATTAGACCCATTAAAAACACCCTGGAACACGTTTTTTGTCTAATGTGATGATTATAAAAATGTCCAAGCTACACTTTATTCCCCAATTTGCAATAGCACTGGCATTTCACTTTCCTAAATGTTGACATGGGGGTCTGCAGAAAATATAGTGCAGACAATCAATTAGAAAGTAAAAAGGAAACTTTCAGGCCTGTGTCAGTGGGTGCAAGAGGAAAAAAGAGAAATATCTGAGTTAACTAAGTAAGAGTAATTTTCACACCTGTTAAATGTATAGGGGTTTGAAGAGCTTTGGCAAATCTCTACAAGTCACAAGCTTGACAGATTGTTCTTAGCTTATTCACATTATTTCCCATCTTTCTCTGTAGTAGACAGAGACTCCTTTTCCTATGTGCCTCTACTTCTTCAGTACAAATACACATTTATTTTATAACACTAGTAAGAAAACAGACCCTGTAATAAGAGAAAACTAACTAGCTTTTAGCACCAAAGAGAGAAGAGGCCAGGAGTGGCATGCTGATTTTACTGGCCAGCAAAAGTTCTTTGAAAAAAGCATCCTTCCCTATTAAAAATGGTTCTGGCGGAGATATCAATATGTTCCTGTTTTTCATTTCAATGATGGAATCCAATCCATCAAATTCCATAAAGTAATCAAGGTAACTGATCTACCTCTATACAGTTTTTAGTGTTAAGATGATCAAAAATAGGCCAGAAAACCTTCCTTACAATTTAATACTGGGAAATTTAAAGAAATAACTGATGTCTCTTCTTTAGAATTACAACCAGTAAAATATAGTCTTGGGAGTTTTGGTAGCCTTTGTTCTTGCCTTTGTTCTATTTTTGGGCTTCATTGTTTTTACATTGTTCTGTGTTAGAATGATAGATAGATAGATAGATACATAGATAGATACATAGATAGATATAGATAGATAGATAGATAGATAGATAGATAGATAGATAGATAGATAGATAGATAGATAGATAGATAGATAGATCTGAGAGGGAGGAGAGGAAGTGGAAGATGGAGAAGGAAGGAGAGAGTGAGGAAGGGAAAGAGAGTGGGAGAAAGGCCTGATAAGTTGATGTGAACCATGTGGCTTAGCTGTGATTGAAGGAAGACTAGCTTTTGCATGCGTCAGTTACATTGTTATCAGAAAGGGGTACTGATCCACACCCTGAGAGAGGGTTCTTGGATCTCGCACAACAAAGAATTTGGAATGAGTCCACAGAGTACAGTGAAAGCATGTTTATTAACAAAGTAAAGGAATGAAAGACTAGCTACTCCATAAACAGATCAGGGCATTTCCAAAAGCAAGAGGAGGAACGTGACCACCTTAGGTCCAATGCTTTTTTTATATATAAGATAACAAAGCAAAATAAAATCATAAGGGAGAAGTACTCTACTACAACAGCTTGTGACAGGATTGCTAATCTTTTTTGTAATTAATGTCTTCTCTAAGAACCTATATTATTATTTTTAAAGTGAAACTTATTTTTAAACTAAGAAAATGCTTTTGTCCTTAAGACATTGGAATATCAGGACATTTCCTAGTTCTGTTATTTCCTGGACTGATTAAATCCTGGGTTTGTTCAGTAAATATTATTAACTTGTTCCCTTACCTGTAAATATCCCATGACTAAGAATGCCCAACCTTCTGGGAATGCAGCCAGTAGGTGTCACTCATTTTACCCAGCCGCTATTCAAGATGGAGTCACTCTTGTTTGAGCACCTCTGACAACATGAGCTAGCAAATTACCTTTTCTGCTTACGTTACGCAGTTTTTTTTCCTAGCTTGAATGGAATGTATATTGGCTATTGTAATAGACTTAAATTGACATTCTCTCTAGAATTTTCTAGTTTTTTGTTCATCATCATGTGTTCTTTTGTTCTGATGACTCCTCCATCTTTTTCTTCCTCCAGGAGATGTCACATCCAATTAAGAACACATTTTCTTTCTGGCTGACCTTCTTCTCAAAATCTGATGCTGTCCAAAGTTGCAAATGTAGCCAATAATGGGGTCTCTTTTGATTCTGACAATGTTTAAAGTCCTAGCCAGTAATGTCTTTCATTGTCACAGGAACTAAAAAGGAGTCACACAGAGACTCTTCAGCGTTACCTATGAAAAGTCAGTGTGATGACCACATTGGAGGCATGAGCACTGATAATTCCTCTTCCAGGGTCATTTCAAGAGTTTAGAGTAAGTAATAGATAGTCAAACTAAAACTGTGCATAAGTGATCCAACATGGATCCCATTCCTGCTATAGTTAATATTTTCTGATTAAAGAAGCAAAATTAGTGTTTTCTCATTTAAAGAAGTTTCAGATTTTCACCCTTATTTTTGACAAACTGAGAAACAAGCAGAGATGTCCAAGAAGAGAGGACTCATATCTCCAAGGAAGGATTCTTTCTTTGGTTTCTCTAGTCAGAAGCCCTTTCTTTTCATCTGATTTTCTTGAGACCTGTCAATGCCTGACATTTGGTTCTTGCAACTTTTATCTTTTCAATGATGTTCATCCTTTTTCCCTACAGCTTCCTCCAATTCATTTAGAATTTCTAAATAGTAATGCTCATGACTAATAATGTCGCTTTCCTTCACTGTGTCTAACTAGGGCCCTTTTACACAATTATTCTTCTATAAATGTTTAATGAATGAGGGGATTACTGAACTAATATAAATGGTTATGGCAATTAGTAAATTATGGGCAATACTCAAACAACACCCTAACAAAAAACACGAAACTTAAAACAAAGCCTATGGTCGTTGCAGAGCAAAATAGAACATATTTAAAAGCGCTATCCTTGTAAATTGGAAATTCTCTTATACAGATCAAAACTTTCTCCAGAGCACTTTACTCGTTCAATGGCTGTCCTCCTTAGAAGATTATGTTTCATGAAGACATGAACTAGATGAGTCTCTTCAACTATTTTCTACCAGTGCCTAACAGAATTTTTGTGCTGTATTAAATATTTACTGTGTGTTTTTGAAAAATAAATGAATGACTAAAAATAGAATGAATTCTATGCATATTTTCATATTAATGATTATGTGCAGTACATGTTTATGAGTAATGATTTATAGGTAACTTCCGATTCAGTAAAATAAAACCACCTTTTGAACTTAAATTCTCCTGTCTGAGCTTTCACAAAATTATTTTACTTTATTAAAAAAAAATGGCGTAATTTCTTGGACTGTTATTTGACAATCTTTGACTCCAAGGAAGCATGCCAAAATAGGTAAAGTTTCCTATGAGTAAATATCCTATGAGTAAAGGGTACTAAAATATTTAATAAAAATGAGTCGATTAAAAGAAGTTTTTTTCCTGAGATTATAGTCTTTCTACTTTCCTGGTGTTAAGATGTCCTCTGCTTTCGAAATAATGATGATTGTAGTTAGGGGCAATTTTAGGAAAGTTTAAGTGTCCTTAAAAATATATGTGTGTATAACCCTGCATTAGCACTTTAGTTTAATTTTATTTATCTATGAAACACCTTCTTAAGTCATTAAGATTCCACCTGCAGAAAATTTGTTAGTTATTATTAGCAAGTAGTTCAACAATCATTTTCACTTTCATGGCTTTGGTATTGAACTACTCAGCCAATTCAATCTTGACTCATTCTTGAATAGCTTAATTAAACAGATTTTGCAGGGGGAAATCATCAATCATAATTAAATAACTAAACCTTGATGCTATTCACTCTAGAACAATATTTTCAATAAGAATTATCTATATCAGGAAAACTCAATTGCAAATCAAGGTTCTGACTTTTTGATTTCATATTTGGAGTTGTATCTGAAACCACTAATCTGTTTTCTTTATTACTGTCATCTTCATACATGTGGAATATCTCCAGGATGCAGCCGACACCAGACTTTTTTTGTAAATAAGTTTCAGGTCTTTGTGCATTTCTTGCAACTGCCTTTTTCAGATATCAAATTTTTAAAGTCAGAAAATCAAACCATCTATATTTGAAAAAATTCTTCCACTTTTACATAATGTGGTAACAAAAAGAAATGGAGTTATTTCATCCGTGTAGACTTAAATTTTTCTTCCTCGTATTTAATCTATGCCTAAGATGCTGACATAATTACAGGATGGAAAGTTTCTTTAAAGTGCAATTTCCCAAGCCGGACCATCAGATTTTCATTTATGTATTATTATTTTAATTGTGGTAAAAAACACATAGCATAGCATTTATTGATTTAAGTGTAGAGCCGTTTTAACTACATTCACATTGTTGTGCAACATATCTCTAAAAATTTTTTATAACTTGCAACACTGATGCTTACTCATTGAAAAACAATTCTCCATTTTCTTCCACCTCCAGCTCCTGGCAACCACCACTGTGCTTTGTTTCTATTTGTTTGACTACCTTAGACATCTCCTAAAATTGAAATCATCTAGTGTTTGTCTTTTTGTGACTGGCTTATCTTACTTAGCATAATGTCCTCAAGGTTCATTCATGTCCTAGCATGTAGCAGGATTTCTTGTTCCTTTGTTTTTTTAAGGCTTCATAATGTTCCATTGCATGTATAGGCACATTTGTTTTTATCTGTTTATCCATTGACAGATACTTGGATTGCCAGCACCTCTTGGCTACTGTGGACAATGCTACAATAAACATGAGTATGCAAATATCTCTTTAGGATCCTGCTTTTAAGTATTTTTGGATACATAGTATATCAAGAAGCATGATTTTTAGATCATATTGTTGATGAAAAGATTCAAACTCTGTAAAATATTTAAAGAGATTTATTCTGAGCCAAATACGAGTGAACATGGCCCATGACACAGCCCTCAGGAGGTCCTGAGAACATGTTCCCAATGTGGTTGGGGTGCAGCTTAGTTTTATATATTTTAGGGAGCCATGAGACATCAGTCAAATACATTTAAGAAATACTTTGGTTTCATTCAGAAAGGCGGGACAACTCAAAGTGGGGACTTCTAGGTTATACGTAAATTTAAACATTTTCTGGTAACAATTGGTTGAGTTTTATCTGCAGACCTGGGATCAAAAGAAATGTTCAGGTTAAGATAAAGGATTGTGAAGACCAAGTTTTATTGTGCAGAGGAAGCTCCCAGATAGTGGACTTCAGAGAGAGAGCAGGTTGTAAAATGCCTCTTACTGGACCCTAAAAGGGTGCCTGGCTCTTAATTGATTATCTCCTGGATCTGAAAGGAAGGAATAAAAACAAAGGCGAAAGGGAATTCTCCATAGAATCTGGATTCTTCCCACAAGAGACTTTACAGAGCAATATCAAGGTATGGCAAGGAAATCAAAATAAAACATTTTGATTTTCTTCCTTGTCATGCCAGAGTCACATTGGAAAGTAAGTCATGATATACAGGGTTAAATAAAACTCATCTGATTAGAATTTATGGCTTATAGGACATGGCTTCCCAGACCCCTTAGATAGGAATTTGGGCAAGATAAAAAAAAAAAAAAAATCATAGCTTAGTCCTCAATATGATAATTATATTTTTAATGTTTTGAGAAAACATCACACTATGTTTTATAGTAGCTGTACTATTTTACATTCCCGCCAGCAGTGCCCAAGTGTGACAATTTTTTTACATTTTCAACAACACTTTTTGTTTTCTGCTTTTGTATTAGAGGCCATTCTAATGGTTATGAGGTGATTTTTCTTTGCAGTTTTGATTTGTATTTCTCTAATAATAAGTTATTCGTAGCATCCTTTCATATGTCTGTTGGTAATTTGTATATTTTATTTAAGGAAATATTCATTCAAGCCCTTTATGCGTTTTTAAATTAGATTATTTTTGTTGTGGCTGGTGAGTTGTAGGAGTTTTTTATATATTTTGGATATTAACCCCTCATCAGGTACATATTTGCAAATATTTCCTACCATCCCATGGGTTGCCTTTAAGTTCTGGTGATTGTTTTCTTTGATATGCAAAGATTTTAAGTTTGATATAGTCCCATTTGTCTATTTTTTTTTTTTTAAATTGCCTGTGCTTTTGGTATCATGTTAAGGAAATTATTGCCAATTCCAATGTCATGAAGCTTTTCCCCAATATTTTTTTCTAGAAATTCTATAGCTTAAGTCTGATGTTTATTTGAATTAATGTTTGTTAGTTTTTAAATATGATGAAAATTATGGATCCAACTTTATTTTTTGCCATTTGTTCACGAGACTGTCATTTCCCTTTGTGTGATCTGGGCACCCCCTGCTGGAGATCACTTGAATGTATGTATGATGGTTTATTCTGAGCTTTTCATTATTTTCATGTGTCTATATGTGTTTATATGACAACATCAAACTGGTTTGATTATTGTAGTTTTGTGATATATTTCTTTTATTCTGAATGTGTGGGGCCACCAAAATTATTGTTTTTCAAAATTGTTTGGATTACTTGGTGTCCCTTGAGATTCCATATAAATTTTAGGACTTTTTTGCTATTTCTGAGAAGAAAAATGCCATTGGAACTTTGATGAAGAGTGCATTGAGTCTGTAGACTGCTTGGGTTTATATGAACATTCTAATATTGTTAACTTTCATGAACCATGAATGTCCATTCTAACCCATGAAGATGTGTGTCTTTCCATTTAGATATGTGTCTTTAATTTCTTTCAGCAACATTTTGTAGTTTTAGTGAAGTGTTGTGTCTTCTTGATTAAGTTTCTTCCTGGTTATTTTGGGTACTATTGGATCCTATTGTAGAATACTTCAAATACTACTGTAAATAGAATTGTTTTCTTAATAACTTTTTCAGACTGCTCATTGTTAGTGTAGGAAAAAACACAACTGATTTTTGTGTGTTGATTTTGTATCATGAAAACTTTACTGAATTCATTTAATAGTTCTAATAAGTGTGGGTGTATACAATCTAAAGATTATACATATGCATTTTATACATATAACATTATGTAATCTGTGAAAAGAGCTTACTTTTCTTCTTTTTATACAATTTAAATGACTTTTTTTTTTATTGCCTAATTGCTCTGACTGGGACTTCAATTACCACTTTTAATAGAAGAGGCAAGAATGGGCATTTTGCCTTGTTCCTGCTCTCAAAAGAAAAAATAGTTCAGATTTCTACCATTGAGTATGATGTTAGTTGTGGCTTTTTTTTTTTTTTTTTTTTTTTTTTGATACAGAGCTTCACTCTGTCACCCAGACTGGAGTGCGGTGGCATGATCTGGGCTCACTGCAACCTCTACCTCCCGAGTTCAAGCAATTCTCCTGCCTCAGTCTCTCTAGTAGCTGGGATTACAGGCACATGCCACCACACCCTGCTACTTTTTGTATTTTCAGTAGAGACGGGATTTCACCATGGTGGCCAGACTTGTCTCTTAACTCCTGACCTCAAGCGATCTGCCAGCCTCGGCCTCCCAAAAGGCTGGGATTATAGGCATGAACCTCTGTGCCCAGCCCAGTTGTGGACTTCTGATATATGACCTTAATTATGTTGAGGTAGCTTCCTTATATTTAAAGTGAGTTAAATATTTTCATTATGAAAGTTTGTTTAATTTTGTTTAATGCTTTTTCTTCATAAAATGAGATAATTCAGTATTCATTCATCATTCTGTTAATGTGGTGTATTACATTGGATGTTTTTTCTATGTTGAACCATCCTTGCATTCCAAGAATAAATCCTGGACATGGTGCATAATCCTTTTACTCTGTTGTAGAATTCAATCTGCTTGTATTTTATTGAGGATTTTGCATCAGTACATATCAGGTACCTTAGTCTATACTTTTCTTATAGTATCTTTTTCTAGCTTTGGTATCAGGGCAATGCTGGTCACATAAAATGAGTTTGAAGTGTTCCTTCCTCTTCTATTTCTGTGAAGCATTTGAGGAAGACTGCTGTTAATTATTCTGTAAATGTTTGGTATATTCAGTGAAGCTATTCAGTCCTGGGCTTTTATTTGTTGCCAGGTTTTTGATTACTGATTCAACTTCTTAACTGGTTATAGATTTGTTCATATTTTTAAATTTTTAAAAATGATTCATCCTTGTTAGATTGTACAATTCTATAAGTTTATTCATCCCTTATAGGTTATATAATTTTTAGCATATAATTCTTTATCAACATTTCTTATAAGCCTTTATATTTCTGTATCATCAGCTGTAATACTTTATCTCTGGTTTTGATTGAGTATTCTCCTGTTTTCTTAGTTAATGTATCTTAAGGTTTATACATTTTGTTGATGTTTGTAAAAAACAAACTCTTGTTCTTCTTAAATTTTCCTATTGTTTTTTAATTCTCCATTTTATTTCTATTTTAATTTTATTATTTACTTCACCTACTAAATTTGGATTTACTTTGTTGTTTTTCTGCTTCTTTGAGGTATAAAGTTAGGTTGTTGATTTAAGGCCTTTTTTCAATTTTGGTGTAAGTTTTTTCTGGTATAAACTTCCCTCTTAGTACTGCTTTTGCTGCATTCTGTAAGTTTTGGTATGTAATATTTTGTTTTCATTTGTCTCAAGATATTTCTAATGTTTTTTATCATTTCTTATTCTACCTATTGGCTACTTGAGTACGCTGTTTCATTTCTATATATTTATATATTTATTGTTTTCTTCTTTATGCTATTTATTTCTAGTTACATAACACTCATTTAAAAATAAACTTTGTATTTTTACAAAGTATTTGTTTTGCTGCCTACTTTGTGTTCTAGATTGTAGAATGCTCCATGTGTAGTTGTTTATGTCTATTAGGTCTAATTGTTCCGTAGCATGGTTCAAGTTCTCTGTTTCCTTATGATCTTTGGTCTTGTTATTCTATCCATAACTGAACATGGGATATGCCTATTACTATGTTGCCAACCTTTCTCTTTCATTCTGTCAATTTGTGCTTAATATATTTGAGATCATTAATGTTATGTGCATATATATTTATATTTATTATGTGTACCTGGTGCATTGACCCTTTTATGTTCATATAACGTTTTACCTTGCCTCTTGTGACACTTTTTGTTTTAAAGTCTACTTTGCCTAATATAAGTATAGGCACCTCTGCTCTCCTTAGGTTCCTCTTTGCAGGAAATATCTTTTTCCAATTTTCACTTTTAGCCTATATGTGTCCTTCAGTCTAACATGGATCCTTTGTATATAACATATAATTGGATTCTGGTTTTTTAAATGTTCCCCTAATCTATGTCTTTAGATGAGAGAATGTGATTCAGTTGCATTCTTTTAACTTTTAATTGATGCATAATAATTATACATATTATGGGGTACCAATTGCTGTTTTGGTACATATAGTGTATACTAAGCAGATTAGGGTAATTAGCATATTCATCATCTCAATCTTTGTGTGTGTGTGTTAGGAACATTCAATATCCTCCTTTTAGCTATTTGAAACTATATATTATTGTTAAGTATAGTTACCCTACTGTGTTATAGAACATCAGAATTTATTAACCCTACTTAGCTATAATTGTGTGTCCTTTAACGTATCTCTCCCTGTTTCCCTTCCTCTTACCCTTCCCAACCTCTAATATTAATATACTCTGTTCTGCTTTTTCCTTCTATAAGATTAACATTTTTAAGCTTCCACATATGAATATTAACATGCAGTGTTTAACTTTTTGTTTCTGGCTTTCATTTAGTCTAATGTCTGCTAGCTTCATCCATGTTGCCAGGAATGACAAGATTTTATTCTTTTTATGTCTGAATAGTGTTCCATAGTATATATATTTATCACATTTACTTTATGTATTCATCTGTTGTTGACATCTGTATCTTGGCTATTGTAAATAGTGCTGCAATAAAGATAGAGGTGTGGATGTGTCTTCATTTCTGTTCCTTTAGATAAATGCCCAGTACTAGGACTGCTGAATCATATGGTAGTTCTATTTGTAGTTGTTGGAAGAACCTCCATACTGTTCTCCATAATGGTCATACAAGTTTACATTTCCATCAAAAGTGCATAAGAGTTCCCTTTTCTCCATATCCTACCAGCATTTGTTAATTTTTGTCTTTTTGATAATAGCCATCCTAATGGGTGAGATGATACCTCATTGTTATTTTGATTTGCATTTCCTTCATGATTAGTGACATTAAGCATTTTTCATATTTTGGTGGACATTTGTATATTTTTTTTTCTTTTTTTTTTTTTTTTTTTTAGACAGAATCTGGTTCTGTCATCCAGGCTGGAGTGCAGTGTCATGAACTCAGCTCACTGCAACCTCTGCTTTCCAAGTTCTAATAATTCTCATGCCTCAGCATCCTGAGTAGCTAAAATTACAGGCATGCACCACCATGCTTGGCTAATTTTCATATTTTTAGTAGAGACAGAGTTTCGCCATGTTGGCCAGGCTGGTCTCAAACCCCTGGCCTCAAGTGATCCAGTTGCCTCAGCCTCTCAAAATGCTGGGATTATCATGGTGCTCAGCCTGTATGTCTTCTTTTGAGAATTGTCTATTCAGATGATTATATAATTTTTAATTGAATTTTGTTGTTGTTGAGATGTTTGAGTTTCCTTTATATTCTGGATATTAACCACCTTTCAGATGCATAGTTTACAAATATTTTCACCCATTCTGGTTTTTTTTTTTTTTTTTTTTAGAGGGAGTTACTTAGGCTGGAGTGCAATGGCACAGTCTCAGCTCACTGCAACCTCTGCCTCCCGGGTTTAAGCAATTCTCCTGCCTCAGTCTCCCAAGTAGCTGGGATTACAAGTGTACATCACCACACCTGGATAATTTTTTGTATCTTTGAAAGAGATTGGGTTTCACCATGTTGGCCAGCCTGGTCTCAAACTCCTGACCTTGTGATCCACCTGCCTTGGCCTCCCAAAGTGCTGGGATTACGGGCTCCAGCCATTGCACCCAGACTTTTCATCCATTCTTTAGGTTATCTTTTCACTCTGTTTGTTTCCTTTGCTGTGCAGAAGATTTTTGGCTTAATGTTAGTCTATTTGTTTATTTTGTTTTTGATACTAGTGCATCTGACGTTTTTCATAAAATCTTTTCCCAGACCAATGTCCTGACATATTTCCTTTATGTTTTCTTGTAGTAGATTTTGATTTTGTGGTTTATATTTAGATCATTGATACATATGAAGTTGATTTTTGTATAGAGTGAGAGGTAGGAGTCTAGGTTTATTCTTCATTTGGATATCATTTAT